>NW_027141324.1:0-185000 GCF_036365525.1 Heterodontus francisci
ACTCCAGCACCGGGAGGAATATAATACACTCCAGCACAGTGAGGAATATAATACACTCCAGCACCGGGAGGAATATAATACACTCCAGCACAGTGAGGAATATAATACACTTCAGCACCGGGAGGAATATAATACACTTCAGCACCGGGAGGAATATAATACACTTCAGCACCGGGAGGAATATAATACACTTCAGCACCGGGAGGAATATAATACACTCCAGCACAGTGAGGAATATAATACACTCCAGCACAGTGAGGAATATAATACACTCCAGCACCGGGAGGAATATAATACACTCCAGCACCGGGAGGAATATAATACACTCCAGCACAGTGAGGAATATAATACACTCCAGCACAGTGAGGAATATAATACACTCCAGCACCGGGAGGAATATAAAACACTCCAGCACCGGGAGGAATATAATGCACTCAGCACCGGGAGGAATATAATACACTCCAGCACCGGGAGGAATATAATACACTCCAGCACAGTGAGGAATATAATACACTTCAGCACCGGGAGGAATATAATACACTCCAGCACCGGGAGGAATATAATACACTCCAGCACAGTGAGGAATATAATACACTTCAGCACCGGGAGGAATATAATACACTCCAGCACCGGAGGAATATAATACACTTCAGCACCGGGAGGAATATAATACACTTCAGCACCGGGAGGAATATAATACACTCCAGCACCGGGAGGAATATAAAACACTCCAGCACCGGGAGGAATATAATGCACTCCAGCACCGGGAGGAATATAATACACTCCAGCACCGGGAGGAATATAATACACTCCAGCACAGTGAGGAATATAATACACTCCAGCACCGGGAGGAATATAATACACTCCAGCACCGGGAGGAATATAATACACTCCAGCACAGTGAGGAATATAATACACTCCAGCACCGGGAGGAATATAATACACTCCAGCACCGGGAGGAATATAATACACTTCAGCACCGGGAGGAATATAATACACTCCAGCACCGAGAGGAATATAATGCACTCCAGCACCGGGAGGAATATAATACACTTCAGCACCGGGAGGAATATAATACACTCCAGCACCGGGAGGAATATAAAACACTCCAGCACCGGGAGGAATATAATACACTCCAGCACCGGGAGGAATATAATACACTCCAGCACCGGGAGGAATATAATGCACTCCAGCACCGGGAGGAATATAATGCACTCCAGCACCGGGAGGAATATAATACACTCCAGCACAGTGAGGAATATAATACACTCCAGCACAGTGAGGAATATAATACACTCCAGCACCGGAGGAATATAATACACTCCAGCACCGAGAGGAATATAATACACTCAGCACCGGGAGGAATATAATACACTTCAGCACCGGGAGGAATATAATACACTCCAGCACAGTGAGGAATATAATACACTCCAGCACAGTGAGGAATATAATACACTCCAGCACCGGGAGGAATATAATACACTCCAGCACAGTGAGGAATATAAAACACTCCAGCACCGGGAGGAATATAATACACTCCAGCACAGTGAGGAATATAAAACACTCCAGCACCGGGAGGAATATAATACACTCAGCACCGGGAGGAATATAATACACTCCAGCACAGTGAGGAATATAATACACTCCAGTACAGTGAGGAATATAATACACTCCAGCACCGGGAGGAATATAATACACTTCAGCACCGGGAGGAATATAATACACTCCAGCACCGGGAGGAATATAATACACTCCAGCACAGTGAGGAATATAAAACACTCCAGCACCGGGAGGAATATAATGCACTCCAGCACCGGGAGGAATATAATACACTCCAGCACAGTGAGGAATATAATACACTCCAGCACAGTGAGGAATATAATACACTCCAGCACCGGGAGGAATATAATACACTTCAGCACCGGGAGGAATATAATACACTCCAGCACCGGGAGGAATATAATACACTCCAGCACAGTGAGGAATATAAAACACTCCAGCACCGGGAGGAATATAATGCACTCCAGCACCGGGAGGAATATAATACACTCCAGCACAGTGAGGAATATAATACACTCCAGCACAGTGAGGAATATAATACACTCCAGCACCGGGAGGAATATAATACACTCCAGCACAGTGAGGAATATAATACACTCCAGCACAGTGAGGAATATAATACACTCCAGCACAGTGAGGAATATAATACACTCCAGCACAGTGAGGAATATAATGCACTCCAGCACCGGGAGGAATATAATACACTCCAGCACAGTGAGGAATATAATACACTCCAGCACAGTGAGGAATATAATACACTCCAGCACCGGGAGGAATATAATGCACTCCAGCACCGGGAGGAATATAATACACTCCAGCACAGTGAGGAATATAATACACTCCAGCACCGGGAGGAATATAATACACTCCAGCACAGTGAGGAATATAATACACTCCAGCACCGGGAGGAATATAATACACTCAGCACCGGGAGGAATATAATACACTCCAGCACCGGGAGGAATATAAAACACTCCAGCACCGGGAGGAATATAATACACTCCAGCACCGGGAGGAATATAATACACTCCAGCACAGTGAGGAATATAATGCACTCCAGCACCGGGAGGAATATAATACACTCCAGCACAGTGAGGAATATAATACACTTCAGCACCGGGAGGAATATAATACACTCCAGCACCGGGAGGAATATAATACACTCCAGCACAGTGAGGAATATAATGCACTCCAGCACCGGGAGGAATATAATACACTCCAGCACAGTGAGGAATATAATACACTCAGCACCGGGAGGAATATAATACACTCCAGCACCGGGAGGAATATAAAACACTCCAGCACCGGGAGGAATATAATACACTCCAGCACCGGGAGGAATATAATACACTCCAGCACCGGGAGGAATATAATACACTTCAGCACCGGGAGGAATATAATACACTCCAGCACCGGGAGGAATATAAAACACTCCAGCACCGGGAGGAATATAATGCACTCCAGCACCGGGAGGAATATAATACACTCCAGCACCGGGAGGAATATAATGCACTCCAGCACCGGGAGGAATATAATACACTCCAGCACAGTGAGGAATATAATACACTCCAGCACCGGGAGGAATATAATACACTCCAGCACCGGGAGGAATATAAAACACTTCAGCACCGGGAGGAATATAATACACTTCAGCACCGGGAGGAATATAATACACTCCAGCACCGGGAGGAATATAAAACACTCCAGCACCGGGAGGAATATAATGCACTCCAGCACCGGGAGGAATATAATACACTCCAGCACCGGGAGGAATATAATGCACTCCAGCACCGGGAGGAATATAATACACTCCAGCACAGTGAGGAATATAATACACTCCAGCACAGTGAGGAATATAATACACTCCAGCACAGTGAGGAATATAATACACTCCAGCACCGGGAGGAATATAATACACTTCAGCACCGGGAGGAATATAATACACTCCAGCACCGGGAGGAATATAAAACACTCCAGCACCGGGAGGAATATAATACACTCAGCACCGGGAGGAATATAATGCACTCCAGCACCGAGAGGAATATAATGCACTCCAGCACCGGGAGGAATATAATGCACTCCAGCACCGAGAGGAATATAATACACTCCAGCACCGGGAGGAATATAATGCACTCCAGCACCGAGAGGAATATAATGCACTCCAGCACCGGGAGGAATATAATGCACTCCAGCACCGAGAGGAATATAATACACTCCAGCACCGGGAGGAATATAATGCACTCCAGCACCGAGAGGAATATAATACACTCCAGCACCGGGAGGAATATAATACACTCCAGCACCGGGAGGAATATAAAACACTCCAGCACCGGGAGGAATATAATGCACTCCAGCACCGGGAGGAATATAATGCACTCCAGCACCGAGAGGAATATAATACACTCCAGCACCGGGAGGAATATAATGCACTCCAGCACCGAGAGGAATATAATACACTCCAGCACCGGGAGGAATATAATACACTCCAGCACCGGGAGGAATATAAAACACTCCAGCACCGGGAGGAATATAATGCACTCCAGCACCGAGAGGAATATAAAACACTCCAGCACCGGGAGGAATATAAAACACTCCAGCACCGGGAGGAATATAATACACTCCAGCACCGGGAGGAATATAAAACACTCCAGCACCGGGAGGAATATAAAACACTCCAGCACCGGGAGGAATATAAAACACTCCAGCACCGGGAGGAATATAATACACTCCAGCACCGGGAGGAATATAAAACACTCCAGCACCGGGAGGAATATAATACACTCCAGCACCGGGAGGAATATAATACACTCCAGCACCGGGAGGAATATAAAACACTCCAGCACCGGGAGGAATATAATACACTCCAGCACCGGGAGGAATATAAAACACTCCAGCACCGGGAGGAATATAATACACTCCAGCACCGGGAGGAATATAATACACTCCAGCACCGGGAGGAATATAAAACACTCCAGCACCGGGAGGAATATAATACTCTCCAGCACCGGGAGGAATATAATGCACTCCAGCACCGAGAGGAATATAATGCACTCCAGCACCGGGAGGAATATAATACACTCCAGCACAGTGAGGAATATAATACACTCCAGCACCGGGAGGAATATAATGCACTCCAGCACCGAGAGGAATATAATACACTCCAGCACCGGGAGGAATATAATACTCTCCAGCACCGGGAGGAATATAATGCACTCCAGCACCGAGAGGAATATAATGCACTCCAGCACCGGGAGGAATATAATACACTCCAGCACCGGGAGGAATATAATGCACTCCAGCACCGAGAGGAATATAATACACTCCAGCACCGGGAGGAATATAATACTCTCCAGCACCGGGAGGAATATAATGCACTCCAGCACCGAGAGGAATATAATGCACTCCAGCACCGGGAGGAATATAATACACTCCAGCACCGGGAGGAATATAATGCACTCCAGCACCGAGAGGAATATAATACACTCCAGCACCGGGAGGAATATAATGCACTCCAGCACCGAGAGGAATATAATACACTCCAGCACCGGGAGGAATATAATACACTCCAGCACCGGGAGGAATATAATGCACTCCAGCACCGAGAGGAATATAATACACTCCAGCACCGGGAGGAATATAATGCACTCCAGCACCGAGAGGAATATAATACACTCCAGCACCGGGAGGAATATAAAACACTCCAGCACCGGGAGGAATATAATACACTCCAGCACCGGGAGGAATATAATGCACTCCAGCACCGAGAGGAATATAATACACTCCAGCACCGGGAGGAATATAATACACTCCAGCACCGAGAGGAATATAATACACTCCAGCACCGGGAGGAATATAATGCACTCCAGCACCGAGAGGAATATAATACACTCCAGCACCGGGAGGAATATAAAACACTCCAGCACCGGGAGGAATATAATACACTCCAGCACCGAGAGGAATATAAAACACTCCAGCACCGGGAGGAATATAATGCACTCCAGCACCGAGAGGAATATAATACACTCCAGCACCGGGAGGAATATAAAACACTCCAGCACCGGGAGGAATATAATACACTCCAGCACCGGGAGGAATATAATACACTCCAGCACCGGGAGGAATATAAAACACTCCAGCACCGGGAGGAATATAATACACTCCAGCACAGTGAGGAATATAATACACTCCAGCACCGGGAGGAATATAAAACACTCCAGCACCGGGAGGAATATAATACACTCCAGCACAGTGAGGAATATAATACACTCCAGCACCGGGAGGAATATAATACACTCCAGCACAGTGAGGAATATAATACACTCCAGCACCGGGAGGAATATAATACACTCCAGCACCGGGAGGAATATAAAACACTCCAGCACCGGGAGGAATATAATACACTCCAGCACCGGGAGGAATATAATACACTCCAGCACAGTGAGGAATATAATACACTCCAGCACCGGGAGGAATATAATACACTCCAGCACCGGGAGGAATATAAAACACTCCAGCACCGGGAGGAATATAATACACTCCAGCACCGGGAGGAATATAATACACTCCAGCACCGGGAGGAATATAAAACACTCCAGCACCGGGAGGAATATAAAACACTCCAGCACCGGGAGGAATATAATACACTCCAGCACAGTGAGGAATATAATACACTCCAGCACCGGGAGGAATATAAAACACTCCAGCACCGGGAGGAATATAATACACTCCAGCACAGTGAGGAATATAAAACACTCCAGCACCGGGAGGAATATAAAACACTCCAGCACCGGGAGGAATATAATACACTCCAGCACCGGGAGGAATATAATACACTCCAGCACCGAGAGGAATATAATGCACTCCAGCACCGGGAGGAATATAATACACTCCAGCACCGGGAGGAATATAATACACTTCAGCACCGGGAGGAATATAATACACTCCAGCACCGAGAGGAATATAATGCACTCCAGCACCGGGAGGAATATAATACACTCCAGCACCGGGAGGAATATAATGCACTCCAGCACCGAGAGGAATATAATGCACTCCAGCACCGGGAGGAATATAATACACTCCAGCACAGTGAGGAATATAATACACTCCAGCACCGAGAGGAATATAATGCACTCCAGCACCGGGAGGAATATAATACACTCCAGCACCGGGAGGAATATAATGCACTCCAGCACCGAGAGGAATATAATACACTTCAGCACCGGGAGGAATATAATACACTCCAGCACCGGGAGGAATATAATGCACTCCAGCACCGAGAGGAATATAATGCACTCCAGCACCGGGAGGAATATAATACACTCCAGCACAGTGAGGAATATAATACACTCCAGCACCGAGAGGAATATAATGCACTCCAGCACCGGGAGGAATATAATACACTCCAGCACCGGGAGGAATATAATGCACTCCAGCACCGAGAGGAATATAATACACTTCAGCACCGGGAGGAATATAATACACTCCAGCACCGAGAGGAATATAATGCACTCCAGCACCGGGAGGAATATAATACACTCCAGCACCGGGAGGAATATAATGCACTCCAGCACCGAGAGGAATATAATGCACTCCAGCACCGGGAGGAATATAATACACTCCAGCACCGGGAGGAATATAATGCACTCCAGCACCGAGAGGAATATAATACACTCCAGCACCGGGAGGAATATAATGCACTCCAGCACCGAGAGGAATATAATACACTCCAGCACCGAGAGGAATATAATACACTCCAGCACCGGGAGGAATATAATACACTCCAGCACCGGGAGGAATATAATGCACTCCAGCACCGAGAGGAATATAATGCACTCCAGCACCGAGAGGAATATAATACACTCCAGCACCGGGAGGAATATAATGCACTCCAGCACCGAGAGGAATATAATGCACTCCAGCACCGAGAGGAATATAATACACTCCAGCACCGAGAGGAATATAATGCACTCCAGCACCGGGAGGAATATAATACACTCCAGCACCGGGAGGAATATAATGCACTCCAGCACCGAGAGGAATATAATGCACTCCAGCACCGGGAGGAATATAATACACTCCAGCACCGGGAGGAATATAATGCACTCCAGCACCGAGAGGAATATAATACACTCCAGCACCGGGAGGAATATAATGCACTCCAGCACCGAGAGGAATATAATGCACTCCAGCACCGGGAGGAATATAATACACTCCAGCACCGGGAGGAATATAATGCACTCCAGCACCGAGAGGAATATAATGCACTCCAGCACCGGGAGGAATATAATGCACTCCAGCACCGAGAGGAATATAATACACTCCAGCACCGGGAGGAATATAATACACTCCAGCACCGGGAGGAATATAATGCACTCCAGCACCGAGAGGAATATAATGCACTCCAGCACCGGGAGGAATATAATACACTCCAGCACCGGGAGGAATATCATGCACTCCAGCACCGAGAGGAATATAATACACTCCAGCACCGAGAGGAATATAATGCACTCCAGCACCGGGAGGAATATAATGCACTCCAGCACAGTGAGGAATATAATACACTCCAGCACCGAGAGGAATATAATGCACTCCAGCACCGAGAGGAATATAATGCACTCCAGCACCGGGAGGAATATAATACACTCCAGCACCGAGAGGAATATAATGCACTCCAGCACCGAGAGGAATATAATACACTCCAGCACCGAGAGGAATATAATGCACTCCAGCACCGGGAGGAATATAATGCACTCCAGCACAGTGAGGAATATAATACACTCCAGCACCGAGAGGAATATAATGCACTCCAGCACCGAGAGGAATATAATACACTCCAGCACCGAGAGGAATATAATGCACTCCAGCACCGAGAGGAATATAATGCACTCCAGCACCGAGAGGAATATAATACACTCCAGCACCGAGAGGAATATAATGCACTCCAGCACCGAGAGGAATATAATACACTCCAGCACCGAGAGGAATATAATGCACTCCAGCACCGAGAGGAATATAATGCACTCCAGCACAGTGAGGAATATAATACACTCCAGCACCGAGAGGAATATAATGCACTCCAGCACCGAGAGGAATATAATACACTCCAGCACCGAGAGGAATATAATACACTCCAGCACCGAGAGGAATATAATGCACTCCAGCACCGAGAGGAATATAATACACTCCAGCACCGAGAGGAATATAATGCACTCCAGCACCGGGAGGAATATAATGCACTCCAGCACAGTGAGGAATATAATACACTCCAGCACCGAGAGGAATATAATGCACTCCAGCACCGAGAGGAATATAATGCACAACAGCACCGGGAGGAATATAATACACTCCAGCACAGTGAGGAATATAATGCACTCCAGCACCGGGAGGAATATAATACACTCCAGCACCGGGAGGAATATAATACACACCAGCACCGAGAGGAATATAATACACTCCAGCACCGGGAGGAATATAATGCACTCCAGCACAGTGAGGAATATAATGCACTCCAGCACCGGGAGGAATATAATACACTCCAGCACAGTGAGGAATATAATACACTCCAGCACCGGGAGGAATATAATGCACTCCAGCACCGGGAGGAATATAATACACTCCAGCACAGTGAGGAATATAATACACTCCAGCACCGGGAGGAATATAATGCACTCCAGCACCGGGAGGAATATAATACACTCCAGCACCGAGAGGAATATAATACAATCCAGCACCGGGAGGAATATAATGCACTCCAGCACAGTGAGGAATATAATACACTCCAGCACCGAGAGGAATATAATGCACTCCAGCACCGGGAGGAATATAATACACTCCAGCACCGAGAGGAATATAATACACTCCAGCACCGAGAGGAATATAATACACTCCAGCACCGGGAGGAATATAATGCACTAAAGCACAGTGAGGAATATAATACACTCCAGCACCGAGAGGAATATAATACACTCCAGCACCGGGAGGAATATAATACACTCCAGCACAGTGAGGAATATAATGCACTCCAGCACCGAGAGGAATATAATACACTCCAGCACAGTGAGGAATATAATGCACTCCAGCACCGGGAGGAATATAATACACTCCAGCTCAGTGAGGAATATAATACACTCCAGCACCGGGAGGAATATAATACACTCCAGCACAGTGAGGAATATAATGCACTCCAGCACCGAGAGGAATATAATACACTCCAGCACAGTGAGGAATATAATGCACTCCAGCACCGGGAGGAATATAATACACTCCAGCTCAGTGAGGAATATAATACACTCCAGCACAGTGAGGAATATAATGCACTCCAGCACCGGGAGGAATATAATACACTCCAGCACAGTGAGGAATATAATGCACTCCAGCACCGAGAGGAATATAATACACTCCAGCACCGGGAGGAATATAATACACTCCAGCACAGTGAGGAATATAATGCACTCCAGCACCGAGAGGAATATAATACACTCCAGCACCGGGAGGAATATAATACACTCCAGCACAGTGAGGAATATAATGCACTCCAGCACCGAGAGGAATATAATACACTCCAGCACAGTGAGGAATATAATGCACTCCAGCACCGGGAGGAATATAATACACTCCAGCTCAGTGAGGAATATAATACACTCCAGCACCGGGAGGAATATAATACACTCCAGCACAGTGAGGAATATAATGCACTCCAGCACCGAGAGGAATATAATACACTCCAGCACAGTGAGGAATATAATGCACTCCAGCACCGAGAGGAATATAATACACTCCAGCACCGGGAGGAATATAATACACTCCAGCACAGTGAGGAATATAATGCACTCCAGCACCGAGAGGAATATAATACACTCCAGCACAGTGAGGAATATAATGCACTCCAGCACCGGGAGGAATATAATACACTCCAGCTCAGTGAGGAATATAATACACTCCAGCACCGGGAGGAATATAATACACTCCAGCACAGTGAGGAATATAATGCACTCCAGCACCGAGAGGAATATAATACACTCCAGCACAGTGTGGAATATAATGCACTCCAGCACCGGGAGGAATATAATACACTCCAGCTCAGTGAGGAATATAATACACTCCAGCACAGTGAGGAATATAATGCACTCCAGCACCGGGAGGAATATAATACACTCCAGCACAGTGAGGAATATAATGCACTCCAGCACCGAGAGGAATATAATACACTCCAGCACAGTGAGGAATATAATGCACTCCAGCACCGGGAGGAATATAATACACTCCAGCACAGTGAGGAATATAATACACTCCAGCACAGTGAGGAATATAATGCACTCCAGCACCGGGAGGAATATAATACACTCCAGCACAGTGAGGAATATAATACACTCCAGCACCGAGAGGAATATAATACACTCCAGCACAGTGAGGAATATAATGCACTCCAGCACCGGGAGGAATATAATACACTCCAGCACCGAGAGGAATATAATGCACTCCAGCACCGGGAGGAATATAATGCACTCCAGCACAGTGAGGAATATAATACACTCCAGCACCGAGAGGAATATAATGCACTCCAGCACAGTGAGGAATATAATACACTCCAGCACCGGGAGGAATATAATACACTCCAGCACAGTGAGGAATATAATACACTCCAGCACAGTGAGGAATATAATGCACTCCAGCACAGTGAGGAATATAATACACTCCAGCACCGAGAGGAATATAATGCACTCCAGCACAGTGAGGAATATAATACACTCCAGCACCGAGAGGAATATAATGCACTCCAGCACCGGGAGGAATATAATACACTCCAGCACCGAGAGGAATATAATGCACTCCAGCACAGTGAGGAATATAATACACTCCAGCACCGGGAGGAATATAATACACTCCAGCACCGAGAGGAATATAATGCACTCCAGCACAGTGCGGAATATAATACACTCCAGCACCGGGAGGAATATAATGCACTCCAGCACAGTGAGGAATATAATACACTCCAGCACCGGGAGGAATATAATACACTCCAGCACCGAGAGGAATATAATACACTCCAGCACCGAGAGGAATATAATGCACTCCAGCACCGAGAGGAATATAATACACTCCAGCACCGAGAGGAATATAATGCACTCCAGCACCGGGAGGAATATAATGCACTCCAGCACAGTGAGGAATATAATACACTCCAGCACCGGGAGGAATATAATACACTCCAGCACAGTGAGGAATATAATGCACTCCAGCACCGAGAGGAATATAATACACTCCAGCACAGTGAGGAATATAATGCACTCCAGCACCGGGAGGAATATAATACACTCCAGCTCAGTGAGGAATATAATACACTCCAGCACCGGGAGGAATATAATACACTCCAGCACAGTGAGGAATATAATGCACTCCAGCACCGAGAGGAATATAATACACTCCAGCACAGTGTGGAATATAATGCACTCCAGCACCGGGAGGAATATAATACACTCCAGCTCAGTGAGGAATATAATACACTCCAGCACAGTGAGGAATATAATGCACTCCAGCACCGGGAGGAATATAATACACTCCAGCACAGTGAGGAATATAATGCACTCCAGCACCGAGAGGAATATAATACACTCCAGCACAGTGAGGAATATAATGCACTCCAGCACCGGGAGGAATATAATACACTCCAGCACAGTGAGGAATATAATACACTCCAGCACAGTGAGGAATATAATGCACTCCAGCACCGGGAGGAATATAATACACTCCAGCACAGTGAGGAATATAATACACTCCAGCACCGAGAGGAATATAATACACTCCAGCACAGTGAGGAATATAATGCACTCCAGCACCGGGAGGAATATAATACACTCCAGCACCGAGAGGAATATAATGCACTCCAGCACCGGGAGGAATATAATACACTCCAGCACAGTGAGGAATATAATACACTCCAGCACCGAGAGGAATATAATGCACTCCAGCACAGTGAGGAATATAATACACTCCAGCACCGGGAGGAATATAATACACTCCAGCACAGTGAGGAATATAATACACTCCAGCACAGTGAGGAATATAATGCACTCCAGCACAGTGAGGAATATAATACACTCCAGCACCGAGAGGAATATAATGCACTCCAGCACAGTGAGGAATATAATACACTCCAGCACCGAGAGGAATATAATGCACTCCAGCACCGGGAGGAATATAATACACTCCAGCACCGAGAGGAATATAATGCACTCCAGCACAGTGAGGAATATAATACACTCCAGCACCGGGAGGAATATAATACACTCCAGCACCGAGAGGAATATAATGCACTCCAGCACAGTGCGGAATATAATACACTCCAGCACCGGGAGGAATATAATGCACTCCAGCACAGTGAGGAATATAATACACTCCAGCACCGGGAGGAATATAATACACTCCAGCACCGAGAGGAATATAATACACTCCAGCACCGAGAGGAATATAATGCACTCCAGCACCGAGAGGAATATAATGCACTCCAGCACAGTGAGGGATATATTACACTCCAGCACAGTGAGGAATATAATACACTCCAGCACAGTGAGGAATATAATACACTGCAGCACAGTGAGGAATATAATACACTGCAGCACAGTGAGGGATATATTACACTCCAGCACAGTGGGGAATAAAATACACTGCAGCACAGTGAGGGATATATTACACTCCAGCACAGTGAGGAATATAATACACTCCAGCACAGTGAGGAATACATTACACTCCAGCACAGTGAGGAATACAATGCACTCCAGCAGTGTGAGGAATATATTACACTCCAGCACAGTGAGGAATATAATACACTCCTGCACCGGGAGGAATATAATACACTCCAGCACAGGTAGGAATATAATACACTCCAGCACCGGGAGGAATATAATACACTCCAGCACCGGGAGGAATATAATACACTCCAGCACAGTGAGGAATATAATATACTCGAGCACCGGGAGGAATATAATACACTCCAGCACAGTGAGGAATATAATACACTCCAGCACAGTGAGGAATATAATAAAGTCCAGCAAAGTGAGGAATATAATTCACTCCAGCACAGTGAGGAATATAATACACTCCTGCACAGTGAGGAATGTAATACACTCCAGCACAGTGAGGAATATAATACACTCCAGCACAGTGAGGAATATAATACACTCCAGCACAGTGAGGAATATAATACACTACTGCACAGTGAGGAATGTAATACACTCCAGCACCGAGAGGAATATAATGCACTCCAGCACAGTGAGGAATATAATGCACTCCAGCACCGGGAGGAATATAATACACTCCAGCACCGCGAGGAATATAATGCACTCCAGCACCGGGAGGAATATAATACACTCCAGCACCGAGAGGAATATAATGCACTACAGCACAGTGAGGAATATAATACACTCCAGCACCGGGAGGAATAAAACACACTCCAGCACAGTGAGGAATATAATGCACTCCAGCACAGTGAGGAATATAATGCACTCCAGCACCGGGAGGAATATAATACACTTCAGCACCGGGAGGAATATAATCGTCTCCCGCACAGGGAGGAATATAATACACTCCAGCACCGGGAGGAATATAATACACTCCAGCACCGAGAGGAATATAATGCACTCCAGCACCGAGAGGAATATAATGCACTCCAGCACCGAGAGGAATATAATACACTCCAGCACCGGGAGGAATATAATACACTCCAGCACAGTGAGGAATATAATGCACTCCAGCACCGGGAGGAATATAATACACTCCAGCACCGGGAGGAATATAATACACTCCAGCACAGTGAGGAATATAATACACTCCAGCACAGTGAGGAATATAATACACTCCAGCACAGTGAGGAATATAATACACTGCAGCACAGTGAGGAATATAATACACTGCAGCACAGTGAGGGATATATTACACTCCAGCACAGTGGGGAATAAAATACACTGCAGCACAGTGAGGGATATATTACACTCCAGCACAGTGAGGAATATAATACACTCCAGCACAGTGAGGAATACATTACACTCCAGCACAGTGAGGAATACAATGCACTCCAGCATCGGGAGGAATATATTACACTCCAGCTCAGTGAGGAATATAATACACTGCAGCACAGTGAGGGATATATTACACTCCAGCACAGTGAGGAATATAATGCACTCCAGCACAGTGAGGAATCTAATACACTCCAGCAGAGTGAGGAATATAATACACTCCAGCACAGTGAGGAATATAATACACTGCAGCACAGTGAGGGATATATTACACTCCAGCACAGTGAGGAATATAATACACTCCAGCACAGTGAGGAATATAATACACTCCAGCACAGTGAGGGATATAATACACTCCAGCACAGTGAGGAATATATTACACTCCAGCACAGTGAGGAATATAATGCACTCCAGCACAGTGAGGAATCTAATACACTCCAGCAGAGTGAGGAATATAATACACTCCAGCACAGTGAGGAATATAATACACTGCAGCACAGTGAGGGATATATTACACTCCAGCACAGTGAGGAATATAATACACTCCAGCACAGTGAGGAATACATTACACTCCAGCACAGTGAGGAATACAATGCACTCCAGCAGTGTGAGGAATATATTACACTCCAGCACAGTGAGGAATATAATACACTCCTGCACCGGGAGGAATATAATACACTCCAGCACAGGTAGGAATATAATACACTCCAGCACCGGGAGGAATATAATACACTCCAGCACCGGGAGGAATATAATACACTCCAGCACAGTGAGGAATATAATATACTCGAGCACCGGGAGGAATATAATACACTCCAGCACAGTGAGGAATATAATACACTCCAGCACAGTGAGGAATATAATAAAGTCCAGCAAAGTGAGGAATATAATTCACTCCAGCACAGTGAGGAATATAATACACTCCTGCACAGTGAGGAATGTAATACACTCCAGCACAGTGAGGAATATAATACACTCCAGCACAGTGAGGAATATAATACACTCCAGCACAGTGAGGAATATAATACACTACTGCACAGTGAGGAATGTAATACACTCCAGCACCGAGAGGAATATAATGCACTCCAGCACAGTGAGGAATATAATGCACTCCAGCACCGGGAGGAATATAATACACTCCAGCACCGCGAGGAATATAATGCACTCCAGCACCGGGAGGAATATAATACACTCCAGCACCGAGAGGAATATAATGCACTACAGCACAGTGAGGAATATAATACACTCCAGCACCGGGAGGAATAAAACACACTCCAGCACAGTGAGGAATATAATGCACTCCAGCACAGTGAGGAATATAATGCACTCCAGCACCGGGAGGAATATAATACACTTCAGCACCGGGAGGAATATAATCGTCTCCCGCACAGGGAGGAATATAATACACTCCAGCACCGGGAGGAATATAATACACTCCAGCACCGAGAGGAATATAATGCACTCCAGCACCGAGAGGAATATAATGCACTCCAGCACAGTGAGGAATATAATGCACTCCAGCACCGGGAGGAATATAATACACTCCAGCACAGTGAGGAATATAATACACTCCAGCACAGTGAGGAATATAATACACTCCAGCACAGTGAGGAATATAATACACTCCAGCACAGTGAGGAATATAATACACTCCAGCACCGGGTGGAATATAATACTCTCCAGCACAGGGAGGAATATAATGCACTCCAGCATCGGGAGGAATATATTACACTCCAGCTCAGTGAGGAATATAATACACTGCAGCACAGTGAGGGATATATTACACTCCAGCACAGTGAGGAATATAATGCACTCCAGCACAGTGAGGAATCTAATACACTCCAGCAGAGTGAGGAATATAATACACTCCAGCACAGTGAGGAATATAATACACTGCAGCACAGTGAGGGATATATTACACTCCAGCACAGTGAGGAATATAATACACTCCAGCACAGTGAGGAATATAATACACTCCAGCACAGTGAGGGATATAATACACTCCAGCACAGTGAGGAATATATTACACTCCAGCACAGTGAGGAATATAATGCACTCCAGCACAGTGAGGAATCTAATACACTCCAGCAGAGTGAGGAATATAATACACTCCAGCACAGTGAGGAATATAATACACTGCAGCACAGTGAGGGATATATTACACTCCAGCACAGTGAGGAATATAATACACTCCAGCACAGTGAGGGATATATTACACTCCAGCACAGTGAGGGATATATTACACTCCAGCACAGTGAGGAATATAATACACTCCAGCACAGTGAGGAATATAATACACTGCAGCACAGTGAGGGATATATTACACTCCAGCACAGTGAGGAATATAATACACTGCAGCACAGTGAGGGATATATTACACTCCAGCACAGTGAGGAATATAATACACTCCATTACAGTGAGGAATATAATACACTCCAGCACAGTGAGGAATATAATACACTCCAGCACAGTGAGGAATATAATACACTGCAGCACGGTGAGGAACATAATACACTCCGGCACAGTGAGGAATATAATACACTCCAGCACAGTGAGGAATATAATACACTCCATCCCAGTGAGGAATATAATACACTCCAGCACAGTGAGGAATATAATACACTCCAGCACAGTGAGGAATATAATACACTCCAGCACAGTGAGGAATATAATACACTCCAGCACAGTGAGGAATATAATACACTCCAGCACAGTGAGGAATATAATACACTGCAGCACAGTGAGGGATATATTACACTCCAGCACAGTGAGGATTATAATACACTGCAGCACAGTGAGGGATATATTACACTCCAGCACAGTGAGGAATATAATACACTCCAGCACAGTGACTGATATATTATACTCCAGCACAGTGAGGAATATAATACACTCCAGCACAGTGAGGAATATAATACACTCCAGCACAGTGAGGAATATAATACACTGCAACTCAGTGAGTGATATATTAAACTCCAGCAGAGTGAGGAATATAATCTACTGCAGCACAGTGAGGGATATATTACACTCCAGCACAGTGAGGAATATAATACATTCCAGCACAGTGAGGAATATATTACACTCCAGCACAGTGAGGAATATTATACACTCCAGCAGTGTGAGGAATATAATACACTCCAGCACAGTGAGTAATATATTACACTCCATCACAGTGAGGAATATAATACAATCCAGCACCAGGAGGAATATAATACACTCCAGCACAGTGAGGAATCTAATACACTCCAGCAGAGTGAGGAATATAATACACTCTAGCACATTGAGGGATATAATACACTCCAGCACAGTGAGGCATATATTACACTCCAGCACAGTGAGGAATATAATACACTCCAGCACAGTGAGGAATATAATACAATCCAGCACAGTGAGGAATATAATACAATCCAGCACAGTGAGGAATATAATACACTCCAGCACCGGGAGGAATATAATACACTTCAGCACCGGGAGGAATATAATAGTCTCCAGCACAGGGAGGAATATAATACACTCCAGCACCGGGAGGAATATAATACACTCCAGCACCGAGAGGAATATAATGCACTCCAGCACAGTGAGGAATATAATACACTCCAGCACTGGGAGGAATAGAATACACTCCAGCACTGGGAGGAATAGAATACACTCCAGCACCGAGAGGAATATAATACACTCCAACACAGTGACGAATATAATGCACTCCAGCACCGGGAGGAATATAATACACTCCAGCACCGGGAGGAATATAATGCACTCAGCACCGGGAGGAATATAATACACTCCAGCACCGAGAGGAATATAATGCAATCCAGCACAGTGAGGAATATAATACACTCCAGCACCGGGAGGAATATAATACACTCCAGCACAGTGAGGAATATAATGCACTCCAGCACCGGGAGGAATATAATACACTCCAGTACCGGGAGGAATATAATACACTCCAGCACAGTGAGGAATATAATACACTCCAGCACAGTAAGGCATATAATAGACTCCAGCACAGTGAGGAATATAATACACTCCAGCACAGTGAGGAATATAATACACTCCATCACAGTGAGGAATATAATACACTCCAGCACAGTGAGGAATATAATACACTCCAGCACCGGGTGGAATATAATACTCTCCAGCACAGGGAGGAATATAATGCACTCCAGCATCGGGAGGAATATATTACACTCCAGCTCAGTGAGGAATATAATACACTGCAGCACAGTGAGGGATATATTATTCTCCAGCACAGTGAGGAATATAATGCACTCCAGCACAGTGAGGAATCTAATACACTCCAGCAGAGTGAGGAATATAATACACTCCAGCACAGTGAGGAATATAATACACTGCAGCACAGTGAGGGATATATTACACTCCAGCACAGTGAGGAATATAATACACTCCAGCACAGTGAGGAATATAATACACTCCAGCACAGTGAGGGATATAATACACTCCAGCACATTGAGGAATATATTACACTCCAGCACAGTGAGGAATATAATGCACTCCAGCACAGTGAGGAATCTAATACACTCCAGCAGAGTGAGGAATATAATACACTCCAGCACAGTGAGGAATATAATACACTGCAGCACAGTGAGGGATATATTACACTCCAGCACAGTGAGGAATATAATACACTGCAGCACAGTGAGGGATATATTACACTCCAGCACAGTGAGGAATATAATACACTCCAGCACAGTGAGGAATATAATACACTCCAGCACAGTGAGGAATATAATACACTCCAGCACATTGCGGAATATAATACACTCCAGCACAGTGAGGAATATAATACACTGCAGCACAGTGAGGAACATAATACACTCCGGCACAGTGAGGAATATAATACACTCCAGCACAGTGAGGAATATAATACACTCCAGCCCAGTGAGGAATATAATACACTCCAGCACAGTGAGGAATATAATACACTCCAGCACAGTGAGGAATATAATACACTCCAGCACAGTGAGGAATATAATACACTCCAGCACAGTGAGGAATATAATACACTCCAGCACAGTGAGGAATATAATACACTCCAGCACAGTGAGGAATATAATACACTGCAGCACAGTGAGGGATATATTACACTCCAGCACAGTGAGGAATATAATACACTGCAGCACAGTGAGGGATATATTACACTCCAGCACAGTGAGGAATATAATACACTCCAGCACAGTGACTGATATATTACACTCCAGCACAGTGAGGAATATAATAGACTCCAGCACAGTGAGGAATATAATACACTGCAGCACAGTGAGTGATATATTACACTCCAGCAGAGTGAGGAATATAATATACTGCAGCACAGTGAGGGATATATTACACTCCAGCACAGTGAGGAATATAATACATTCCAGCACAGTGAGGAATATATTACACTCCAGCACAGTGAGGAATATTATACACTCCAGCAGTGTGAGGAATATAATACACTCCAGCAGAGTGAGTAATATATTACACTCCATCACAGTGAGGAATATAATACAATCCAGCACCAGGAGGAATATAATACACTCCAGCACAGTGAGGAATCTAATACACTCCATCACAGTGAGGAATATAATACACTCTAGCACATTGAGGGATATATTACACTCCAGCACATTGAGGAATATAATACACTCCAGCACAGTGAGGCATATATTACACTCCAGCACAGTGAGGAATATAATACACTCCAGCACAGTGAGGAATATAATACAATCCAGCACAGTGAGGAATATAATACAATCCAGCACAGTGAGGAATATAATACACTCCAGCACCGGGAGGAATATAATACACTTAAGCACCGGGAGGAATATAATCGTCTCCAGCACAGGGAGGAATATAATACACTCCAGCACCGGGAGGAATATAATACACTCCAGCACTGAGAGGAATATAATGCACTCCAGCACAGTGAGGAATATAATACACTCCAGCACCGGGAGGAATAGAATACACTCCAGCACAGTGAGGAATATAATGCACTCCAGCACCGGGAGGAATATAATACACTCCAGCACCGGGAGGAATATAATGCACTCCAGCACCGGGAGGAATATAATACACTCCAGCACCGAGAGGAATATAATGCACTCCAGCACAGTGAGGAATATAATACACTCCAGCACCGGGAGGAATATAATGCACTCCAGCACCGGGAGGAATATAATACACTCCAGTACCGGGAGGAATATAATACACTCCAGCACAGTGAGGAATATAATGCACTCCAGCACAGTGAGGAATATAATGCACTCCAGCACCGGGAGGAATATAATACACCTCAGCACCGGGAGGAATATAATCGTCTCAAGCACAGGGAGGAATATAATACACTCCAGCACCGGCAGGAATATAATACACTCCAGCACCGAGAGGAATATAATGCACTCCAGCACCGAGAGGAATATAATGCACTCCAGCACAGTGAGGAATATAATACACACCAGCACCGGGAGGAATATAATACACTCCAGCACCGGGAGGAATATAATGCACTCCAGCACCGGGAGGAATATAATACACTCCAGCACATTGAGGAATATAATACACTCCAGCACAGTGAGGAATATAATACACTCCAGCACAGTGAGGAAGATAATACACTCCAGCACAGTGAGGAATATAATACACTCCAGCACAGTGAGGAATATAATACACTCCAGCACCGGGTGGAATATAATACTCTCCAGCACAGGGAGGAATATAATGCACTCCAGCATCGGGAGGAATATATTACACTCCAGCACACTGAGGAATATAATACACTGCAGCACAGTGAGGGATATATTACACTCCAGCACAGTGAGGAATATAATGCACTCCAGCACAGTGAGGAATCTAATACAATCCAGCAGAGTGAGGAATATGATACACTCCAGCACAGTGAGGAATATAATACACTGCAGCACAGTGAGGGATATATTACACTCCAGCACAGTGAGGAATATAATACACTCCAGCACAGTGAGGGATATATTACACTCCAGCACATAGAGGAATATAATACACTCCAGCACAGTGAGGAATATATTACACTCCAGCACAGTGAGGAATATAATGCACTCCAGCACAGTGAGGAATCTAATACACTCCAGCAGAGTGAGGAATATAATACACTCCAGCACAGTGAGGAATATAATACACTGCAGCACAGTGAGGGATATATTACACTCCAGCACAGTGAGGAATATAATACACTCCAGCACAGTGAGGGATATATTACACTCCAGCACAGTGAGGAATATAATACACTCCAGCACAGTGAGGAATATAATACACTGCAGCACAGTGAGGAATATAATACACTGCAGCACAGTGAGGCATATATTACACTCCAGCACAGTGAGGAATATAATACACTGC
This sequence comes from Heterodontus francisci, assembly GCF_036365525.1. Classification (NCBI taxonomy): domain Eukaryota; kingdom Metazoa; phylum Chordata; class Chondrichthyes; order Heterodontiformes; family Heterodontidae; genus Heterodontus; species Heterodontus francisci. The sequence continues at coordinate 21,948 of NW_027141324.1, forward strand.
AGCACAGTGAGGGATATATTACACTCCAGCACAGTGAGGAATATAATACACTCCAGCACAGTGAGGAATATAATAGACTCCAGCACAGTGAGGAATATAATAGACTCCAGCACAGTGAGGAATATAATACACTCCAGCACAGCGAGGAATATAATACACTCCAGCACAGTGAGGAATATAATACACTCCAGCACAGTGAGGAATATAATACACTGCAGCACAGTGAGGGATATATTACACTCCAGCACAGTGAGGAATATAATACACTCCAGCACAGTGAGGGATATATTACACTCCAGCACAGTGACGAATATAATACACTCCAGCACAGTGAGGAATATAATACACTGCAGCACAGTGAGGAATATAATACACTGCAGCACAGTGAAAGATATATTACACTCCAGCACAGTGAGGAATAAAATACACTGCAGCACAGTGAGGGATATATTACACTCCAGCACATTGAGGAATATAATACACTCCAGCACAGTGAGGAATACATTACACTCCAGCACAGTGAGGAATATAATGCACTCCAGCAGTGTGAGGAATATATTACACTCCAGCACAGTGAGGAATATAATACACTCCTGCACCGGGAGGAATATAATATACTCCAGCACAGGTAGGAGTATAATACACTCCAGCACCGGGAGGAATATAATACACTCCAGCACAGTGAGGAATATAATATACTTGAGCACCGGGAGGAATATAATACACTCCAGCACAGTGAGGAATATAATACACTCCAGCACAGTGAGGAATGTAATACACTCCAGCACAGTGAGGAATATAATACACTCCAGCACAGTGAGGAATATAATACACTCCAGCACAGTGAGGAATAAAATACACTCCAGCACAGTGAGGAATATAATACACTCCAGCACAGTGAGGAATATAATACACTCCTGCACAGTGAGGAATGTAATACACTCCAGCACCGAGAGGAATATAATGCACTCCAGCACAGTGAGGAATATAATGCACTCCAGCACAGTGAGGAATATAATGCACTCCAGCACCGAGAGTAATATAATGCACTCCAGCACCGGGAGGAATATAATACACTCCAGCACCGAGAGGAATATAATGCACTACAGCACAGTGAGGAATATAATACACTCCAGCACCGGGAAGAATAAAACACACTCCAGCACAGTGAGGAATACAATACACTCCAGCACAGTGAGGAATATAATGCACTCCAGCACCGGGAGGAATATAATACACTTCAGCACCGGGAGGAATATAATCGTCTCCAGCACAGGGAGGAATATAATCGTCTCCAGCACAGGGAGGAATATAATACACTCCAGCACAGGGAGGAATATAATGCACTCCAGCACCGAGAGGAATATAATGCACTCCAGCACCGAGAGGAATATAATGCACTCCAGCACCGAGAGGAATATAATGCACTCCAGCACAGTGAGGAATATAATACACTCCAGCACCGGGAGGAATATAATACACTCCAGCACCGGGAGGAATATAATACACTCCAGCACAGTGAGGAATATAATGCACTCCAGCACCGGGAGGAATATAATACACTCCAGCACCGGGAGGAATATAATACACTCCAGTACAGTGAGGAATATAATACACTCCATCACAGTGAGGAATATAATACACTCCAGCACAGTGAGCAATATAATACACTCCAGCACAGTGAGGAATATAATACACTCCAGCACAGTGAGGAATATAATACACTCCAGCACAGTGAGGAATATAATACACTCCAGCACAGTGAGGAATATAATACACTCCAGCACCGGGTGGAATATAATACTCTCCAGCACAGGGAGGAATATAATGCACTCCAGCATCGGGAGGAATATATTACACTCCAGCTCAGTGAGGAATATAATACACTGCAGCACAGTGAGGGATATATTACACTCCAGCACAGTGAGGAATATAATGCACTCCAGCACAGTGAGGAATCTAATACACTCCAGCAGAGTGAGGAATATAATACACTCCAGCACAGTGAGGAATATAATGCACTGCAGCACAGTGAGGGATATATTACACTCCAGCACAGTGAGGAATATAATACACTCCAGCACAGTGAGGAATATAATACACTCCAGCACAGTGAGGAATATAATACACTCCAGCACAGTGAGGAATCTAATACATTCCAGCAGAGTGAGGAATATAATGCACTCCAGCACAGTGAGGAATATAATACAATGCAGCACAGTGAGGGATATATTACACTCCAGCACAGTGAGGAATATAATACACTCCAGCACAGTGAGGGATATATTATACTCCAGCACAGTGAGGAATATAATACACTCCAGCACAGTGAGGAATATAATACACTCCAGCACAGTGAGGAATATAATACACTGCAGCACAGTGAGGGATATATTACACTCCAGCACCGGGAGGAATATAATACACTCCAGCACAGTGAGGAATATAATACACTCCAGCACAGTGAGGAATATAATACACTCCAGCACAGTGAGGAATATAATACACTCCAGCACAGTGAGGAATATAATACACTCCAGCACAGTGAGGAATATAATACACTCCAGCACAGCGAGGAATATAATACACTCCAGCACAGTGAGGAATATAATACACTGCAGCACAGTGAGGAACATAATACACTCCAGCACAGTGAGGAACATAATACACTCCAGCACAGTGAGGAATATAATACACTCCAGCACAGTGAGGAATATAATACACTCCAGCCCAGTGAGGAATATAATACACTCCAGCACAGTGAGGAATATAATACACTCCAGCACAGTGAGGAATATAACACACTCCAGCACAGTGAGGAATATAATACACTCCAGCACAGTGAGGAATATAATACACTCCAGCACAGTGAGGAATATAATACACTGCAGCACAGTGAGGGATATATTACACTCCAGCACAGTGAGGAATATAATACACTGCAGTACAGTGAGGGATATATTACACTCCAGCACAGTGAGGAATATAATACACTCCAGCACAGTGAGGGATATATTACACTCCAGCACAGTGAGGAATATAATACACTCCAGCACAGTGAGGAATATAATACACTCCAGCACAGTAAGGAATATAATACACTCCTGCACAGTGAGGAATGTAATACACTCCAGCACCGAGAGGAATATAATGCACTCCAGCACAGTGAGGAATATAATGCACTCCAGCACAGTGAGGAATATAATGCACTCCAGCACCGAGAGTAATATAATGCACTCCAGCACCGGGAGGAATATAATACACTCCAGCACCGAGAGGAATATAATGCACTACAGCACAGTGAGGAATATAATACACTCCAGCACCGGGAGGAATAAAACACACTCCAGCACAGTGAGGAATACAATACACTCCAGCACAGTGAGGAATATAATGCACTCCAGCACCGGGAGGAATATAATACACTTCAGCACCGGGAGGAATATAATCGTCTCCAGCACAGGGAGGAATATAATACACTCCAGCACAGGGAGGAATATAATGCACTCCAGCACCGAGAGGAATATAATGCACTCCAGCACCGAGAGGAATATAATGCACTCCAGCACCGAGAGGAATATAATGCACTCCAGCACAGTGAGGAATATAATACACTCCAGCACCGGGAGGAATATAATACACTCCAGCACAGTGAGGAATATAATGCACTCCAGCACCGGGAGGAATATCATACACTCCAGCACCGGGAGGAATATAATACACTCCAGCACAGTGAGGAATATAATACACTCCATCACAGTGAGGAATATAATACACTCCAGCACAGTGAGCAATATAATACACTCCAGCACAGTGAGGAATATAATACACTCCAGCACAGTGAGGAATATAATACACTCCAGCACAGTGAGGAATATAATACACTCCAGCACAGTGAGGAATATAATACACTCCAGCACAGTGAGGACTATAATACACTCCAGCACAGTGAGGAATATAATACACTCCAGCACCGGGTGGAATATAATACTCTCCAGCACAGGGAGGAATATAATGAACTCCAGCATCGGGAGGAATATATTACACTCCAGCTCAGTGAGGAATATAATACACTGCAGCACAGTGAGGGATATATTACACTCCAGCACAGTGAGGAATATAATGCACTCCAGCACAGTGAGGAATCTAATACACTCCAGCAGAGTGAGGAATATAATACACTCCAGCACAGTGAGGAATATAATACACTCCAGCACAGTGAGGAATATAATACACTGCAGCACAGTGAGGGATATATTACACTCCAGCACAGTGAGGAATATAATACACTCCAGCACAGTGAGGAATATAATACACTCCAGCACAGTGAGGGATATAATACACTCCAGCACAGTGAGGAATATAATACACTCCAGCACAGTGAGGAATCTAATACACTCCAGCAGAGTGAGGAATATAATGCACTCCAGCACAGTGAGGAATATAATACACTGCAGCACAGTGAGGGATATATTACACTCCAGCACAGTGAGGAATATAATACACTCCAGCACAGTGAGGGATATATTATACTCCAGCACAGTGAGGAATATAATACACTCCAGCACAGTGAGGAATATAATACACTCCAGCACAGTGAATAATATAATACACTGCAGCACAGTGAGGGATATATTACACTCCAGCACAGTGAGGAATATAATACACTGCAGCACAGTGAGGGATATATTACACTCCAGCACAGTGAGGAATATAATACACTCCAGCACAGTGAGGAATATAATACACTCCAGCACAGTGAGGAATATAATACACTCCAGCACAGTGAGGAATATAATACACTCCAGCACAGTGAGGAATATAATACACTCCAGCACAGTGAGGAATATAATACACTGCAGCACAGTGAGGAACATAATACACTCCAGCACAGTGAGGAACATAATACACTCCAGCACAGTGAGGAATATAATACACTCCAGCACAGTGAGGAATATAATACACTCCAGCCCAGTGAGGAATATAATACACTCCAGCACAGTGAGGAATATAATACACTCCAGCACAGTGAGGAATATAACACACTCCAGCACAGTGAGGAATATAATACACTCCAGCACAGTGAGGAATATAATACACTGCAGCACAGTGAGGCATATATTACACTCCAGCACAGTGAGGAATATAATACACTGCAGTACAGTGAGGGATATATTACACTCCAGCACAGTGAGGAATATAATACACTCCAGCACAGTGAGGGATATATTACACTCCAGCACAGTGAGGAATATAATAGACTCCAGCACAGTGAGGAATATAATACACTGCAGCACAGTGAGGAATATAATACACTGCAGCACAGTGAGGGATATATTACACCCCAGCACAGTGAGGAATATAATATACTGCAGCACAGTGAGGGATATATTACACTCCAGCACAGTGAGGAATATAATACACTCCAACACAGTGAGGAATATATTAAACTCCAGCACAGTGAGGAATATAATACACTCCAGCAGTGTGAGGAATATATGACACTCCAGCACAGTGAGGAATATAATACACTCCAGCAGTGTGAGGAATATAATACACTCCAGCATAGTGAGTAATATATTACACTCCATCACAGTGAGGAATATAATACAATCCAGCGCCAGGAGGAATATAATACACTCCAGCACAGTGAGGAATCTAATACACTCCAGCAGAGTGAGGAATATAATACACTCCAGCAGAGGGAGGAATATATTACACTCCAGCACATTGAGGAATATAATACACTCCAGCACAGTGAGGCATATATTACACTCCAGCACAGTGAGGAATATAATACACTCCAGCACAGTGAGGAATATAATACACTCCAGCGCAGTGAGGAATATAATACAATCCAGCACAGTGAGGAATATAATACAATCCAGCACAGTGAGGAATATAATACAATCCAGCACCGGGAGGAATATAATACACACCAGCACAGTGAGGAATATAATACACTCCAGCACAGTGAGGAATATAATACACTGCAGCACAGTGAGGGATATAATACACTGCAGCACAGTGAGGAATATAATACACTGCAGCACAGTGAGGGATACATTACACTCCAGTCCAGTGAGGAATATAATACACTCCAGCACAGTCAGGAATATAATACACTCCAGCACCGGGAGGAATATAATACACTCCAGCACAGTGAGGAATATAATACAATCCAGCACAGTGAGGAATATAATACACTCCAGCACCGGGAGGAATATAATACACTCCAGCACAGGTAGGAATATAATACACTCCAGCACCGGGAGGAATATAATACACTCCAGCACAGTGAGGAATATAATACACTCGAGCACCGGGAGGAATATAATACACTCCAGCACAGTGAGGAATATAATACACTCCAGCACAGTGAGGAATATAATATACTCGAGCACCGGGAGGAATATAATACACTCCAGCACAGTGAGGAATATAATACACTCCAGCACAGTGAGGAATATAATACACTCCAGCACAGTGAGGAATATAATATACTCCAGCACAGTGAGGAATATAATATACTCGAGCACCGGGAGGAATATAATACACTCCAGCACAGTGAGGAATATAATACACTCCAGCACAGTGAGCATTATAATACACTCTAGCACAGTGAGGAATGTAATATACTCGAGCACCGGGAGGAATATAATACACTCCAGCACAGTGAGGAATATAATATACTCGAGCACCGGGAGGAATATAATACACTCCAGCACAGTGAGGAATATAATACACTCCAGCACAGTGAGCATTATAATACACTCTAGCACAGTGAGGAATGTAATATACTCGAGCACCGGGAGGAATATAATAAACTCCAGCACAGTGAGGAATATAATATATTCGAGCACCGAGAGGAATATAATACACTCCAGCACAGTGAGGAATATAATACACTCCAGCACAGTGAGGAATCTAATACACTCCAGCAGAGTGAGGAATATAATACACTCCAGCACAGTGAGGAATATAATACACTCCAGCACAGTGAGGAATATAATACACTCCAGCACAGTGAGCATTATAATACACTCCAGCACAGTGATGAATCTAATACACTCCAGCAGAGTGAGGAATATAATACACTCCAGCACAATGAGGAATATAATACACTCCAGCACAGTGAGCGATATAATACACTCCAGCACAGTGTGGGATATAATACACTCCAGCACAGTGAGGAATATAATACACTCCAGCACAGTGAGGAATATAATACACTGCAGCACATTGAGGAATATAATACACTGCAGCACAGTGAGGGATATAATACACTCCAGCACAGTGAGGAATATAATACACTCCAGCACAGTGAGGAATATAATACACTCCAGCACAGTGAGGAATATAATACACTGCAGCACAGTGAGGAATATAATACACTCCAGCACAGTGAGGAATATAATACACTCCAGCACAGTGAGGAATATAATACACTCCAGCACAATGAGGAATATAATACACTCCAGCACAATGAGGAATATAATACACTCCAGCACAGTGAGGAATATAATACGCTCCAGCACAGTGAGGAATATAATACACTCCAGCACAGTGAGGAATATAATACACTCCAGCACAGTGAGCGATATAACACACTCCAGCACAGTGTGGGATATAATACACTCCAGCACAGTGAGGAATATAATACACTCCAGCACAGTGAGGAATATAATACACTGCAGCGCAGTGAGGAATATAATACACTGCAGCACAGTGAGGAATATAATACACTCCAGCACAGTGAGGAATATAATACACTGCAGCACATTGAGGAATATAATACACTCCAGCACAGTGAGGAATATAATACACTGCAGCACAGTGAGGGATATAATACACTCCAGCACAGTGAGGAATATAATACACTCCAGCACAGTGAGGAATATAATACACTGCAGCACAGTGAGGAATATAATACACTCCAGCACAGTGAGGAATATAATACACTGCAGCACAGTGAGGAATATAATACACTCCAGCACAGTGAGGAATATAATACACTCCAGCACAATGAGGAATATAATACACTCCAGCACAGTGAGGAATATAATACAATCCAGCACAGTGAGGAATATAATACACTCCAGCACAGTGAGGAATATAATACACTCCAGCACAGTGAGGAATATAATACACTCCAACACAGTGAGGAATATAATACACTGCAGCACAGTGAGGAATATAATACACTCCAGCACAGTGAGGAATATAATACACTCCAGCACAGTGAGGAATATAATACACTGCAGCACAGTGAGGAATATAATACACTCCAGCACAGTGAGGAATATAATACACTGCAGCACAGTGAGGAATATAATACACTCCAGCACAGTGAGGAATATAATACACTCCAGCACAGTGAGGAATATAATACACTGCAGCACAGTGAGGAATATAATACACTGCAGCACAGTGAGGAATATAATACACTCCAGCAGAGTGAGGAATATAATACACTCCAGCACAGTGAGGAATATAATACACTGCAGCACAGTGAGGAATATAATACACTCCAGCAGAGTGAGGAATATAATACACTGCAGCACAGTGAGGAATATAATACACTCCAGCAGAGTGAGGAATATAATACACTCCAGCACAATGAGGAATATAATACACTCCAGCACAGTGAGCGATATAATACACTCCAGCACAGTGTGGGATATAATACACTCCAGCACAGTGTGGGATATAATACACTCCAGCACAGTGAGGAATATAATACACTCCAGCACAGTGAGGAATATAATACACTGCAGCACATTGAGGAATATAATACACTGCAGCACAGTGAGGGATATAATACACTCCAGCACAGTGAGGAATATAATACACTCCAGCACAGTGAGGAATATAATACACTCCAGCACAGTGAGGAATATAATACACTCCAGCACAGTGAGGAATATAATACACTCCAGCACAGTGAGGAATATAATACACTCCAGCACAATGAGGAATATAATACACTCCAGCACAATGAGGAATATAATACACTCCAGCACAATGAGGAATATAATACACTCCAGCACAGTGAGCGATATAACACACTCCAGCACAGTGTGGGATATAATACAATCCAGCACAGTGAGGAATATAATACAATCCAGCACCGGGAGGAATATAATACACACCAGCACAGTGAGGAATATAATACACTCCAGCACAGTGAGGAATATAATACACTGCAGCACAGTGAGGGATATAATACACTGCAGCACAGTGAGGAATATAATACACTGCAGCACAGTGAGGGATACATTACACTCCAGTCCAGTGAGGAATATAATACACTCCAGCACAGTCAGGAATATGATACACTCCAGCACCGGGAGGAATATAATACACTCCAGCACAGTGAGGAATATAATACAATCCAGCACAGTGAGGAATATAATACACTCCAGCACCGGGAGGAATATAATACACTACAGCACAGGTAGGAATATAATACACTCCAGCACCGGGAGGAATATAATACACTCCAGCACAGTGAGGAATATAATACACTCGAGCACCGGGAGGAATATAATACACTCCAGCACAGTGAGGAATATAATACACTCCAGCACAGTGAGGAATATAATATACTCGAGCACCGGGAGGAATATAATACACTCCAGCACAGTGAGGAATATAATACACTCCAGCACAGTGAGGAATATAATACACTCCAGCACAGTGAGGAATATAATATACTCCAGCACAGTGAGGAATATAATATACTCGAGCACCGGGAGGAATATAATACACTCCAGCACAGTGAGGAATATAATACACTCCAGCACAGTGAGCATTATAATACACTCTAGCACAGTGAGGAATGTAATATACTCGAGCACCGGGAGGAATATAATACACTCCAGCACAGTGAGGAATATAATATACTCGAGCACCGGGAGGAATATAATACACTCCAGCACAGTGAGGAATATAATACACTCCAGCACAGTGAGGAATCTAATACACTCCAGCAGAGTGAGGAATATAATACACTCCAGCAGAGTGAGGAATATAATACACTCCAGCACAGTGAGGAATATAATACACTCCAGCACAGTGAGCATTATAATACACTCCAGCACAGTGAGGAATCTAATACACTCCAGCAGAGTGAGGAATATAATACACTCCAGCACAATGAGGAATATAATACACTCCAGCACAGTGAGCGATATAATACACTCCAGCACAGTGTGGGATATAATACACTCCAGCACAGTGAGGAATATAATACACTCCAGCACAGTGAGGAATATAATACACTGCAGCACATTGAGGAATATAATACACTGCAGCACAGTGAGGGATATAATACACTCCAGCACAGTGAGGAATATAATACACTCCAGCACAGTGAGGAATATAATACACTCCAGCACAGTGAGGAATATAATACACTCCAGCACAGTGAGGAATATAATACACTCCAGCACAGTGAGGAATATAATACACTCCAGCACAGTGAGGAATATAATACACTCCAGCACAGTGAGGAATATAATACACTCCAGCACAATGAGGAATATAATACACTCCAGCACAGTGAGGAATATAATACACTCCAGCACAGTGAGGAATATAATACACTCCAGCACAGTGAGGAATATAATACACTCCAGCACAGTGAGCGATATAACACACTCCAGCACAGTGTGGGATATAATACACTCCAGCACAGTGAGGAATATAATACACTCCAGCACAGTGAGGAATATAATACACTGCAGCGCAGTGAGGAATATAATACACTGCAGCACAGTGAGGAATATAATACACTGCAGCACAGTGAGGAATATAATACACTCCAGCACAGTGAGGAATATAATACACTGCAGCACATTGAGGAATATAATACACTCCAGCACAGTGAGGAATATAATACACTGCAGCACAGTGAGGGATATAATACACTCCAGCACAGTGAGGAATATAATACACTCCAGCACAGTGAGGAATATAATACACTGCAGCACAGTGAGGAATATAATACACTCCAGCACAGTGAGGAATATAATACACTGCAGCACAGTGAGGAATATAATACACTCCAGCACAGTGAGGAATATAATACACTGCAGCACAGTGAGGGATATAATACACTCCAGCACAGTGAGGAATATAATACACTCCAGCTCAGTGAGGAATATAATACACTCCAGCACAGTGAGGAATATAATACACTCCAGCACAGTGAGGACTATAATACACTCCAGCACAGTGAGGAATATAATACACTGCAGCACAGTGAGGAATATAATACACTCCAGCACAGTGAGGAATATAATACACTCCAGCACAGTGAGGAATATAATACACTCCAGCACAGTGAGGAATATAATACACTCCAGCACAGTGAGGAATATAATACACTGCAGCACAGTGAGGAATATAATACACTCCAGCACAGTGAGGAATATAATACACTGCAGCACAGTGAGGAATATAATACACTCCAGCACAGTGAGGAATATAATACACTGCAGCACAGTGAGGAATATAATACACTCCAGCACAGTGAGGAATATAATACACTGCAGCACAGTGAGGAATATAATACACTGCAGCACAATGAGGAATATAATACACTCCAGCACAGTGAGGAATATAATACACTGCAGCACAGTGAGGAATATAATACACTCCAGCACAGTGAGGAATATAATACACTCCAGCACAATGAGGAATATAATACACTCCAGCACAGTGAGGAATATAATACAATCCAGCACAGTGAGGAATATAATACACTCCAGCACAGTGAGGAATATAATACACTCCAGCACAGTGAGGAATATAATACACTGCAGCACAGTGAGGAATATAATACACTGCAGCACAGTGAGGAATATAATACACTCCAGCACAGTGAGGAATATAATACACTGCAGCACAGTGAGGAATATAATACACTCCAGCACAGTGAGGAATATAATACACTCCAGCAGAGTGAGGAATATAATACACTCCAGCAGAGTGAGGAATATAATACACTGCAGCACAGTGAGGAATATAATACACTCCAGCACAGTGAGGAATATAATACAGTCCAGCACAGTGAGGAATATAATACAATGCAGCACAGTGAGGAATATAATACACTGCAGCACAGTGAGGAATATAATACACTCCAGCAGAGTGAGGAATATAATACACTCCAGCACAGTGAGGAATATAATACACTGCAGCACAGTGAGGAATATAATACACTCCAGCAGAGTGAGGAATATAATACACTGCAGCACAGTGAGGAATATAATACACTCCAGCAGAGTGAGGAATATAATACACTCCAGCACAATGAGGAATATAATACACTCCAGCACAGTGAGCGATATAATACACTCCAGCACAGTGTGGGATATAATACACTCCAGCACAGTGAGGAATATAATACACTCCAGCACAGTGAGGAATATAATACACTGCAGCACATTGAGGAATATAATACACTGCAGCACAGTGAGGGATATAATACACTCCAGCACAGTGAGGAATATAATACTCTCCAGCACAGTGAGGAATATAATACACTCCAGCACAGTGAGGAATATAATACACTCCAGCACAGTGAGGAATATAATACACTCCAGCACAGTGAGGAATATAATACACTCCAGCACAATGAGGAATATAATACACTCCAGCACAATGAGGAATATAATACACTCCAGCACAATGAGGAATATAATACACTCCAGCACAGTGAGCGATATAACACACTCCAGCACAGTGTGGGATATAATACACTCCAGCACAGTGAGGAATATAATACACTCCAGCACAGTGAGGAATATAATACACTGCAGCACAGTGAGGAATATAATACACTCCAGCACAGTGAGGAATATAATACACTCCAGCAGAGTGAGGAATATAATACACTCCAGCACAGTGAGGAATATAATACACTGCAGCACATTGAGGAATATAATACACTGCAGCACAGTGAGGGATATAATACACTCCAGCACAGTGAGGAATATAATACACTCCAGCACAGTGAGGAATATAATACACTCCAGCTCAGTGAGGAATATAATACACTCCAGCACAGTGAGAAATATAATACACTCCAGCACAGTGAGGAATATAATACACTCCAGCACAGTGAGGAATATAATACACTGCAGCACAGTGAGGAATATAATACACTCCAGCACAGTGAGGAATATAATACACTGCAGCACAGTGAGGAATATAATACACTCCAGCACAGTGAGGAATATAATACACTCCAGCACAGTGAGGAATATAATACACTGCAGCACAGTGAGGAATATAATACACTCCAGCACAGTGATGAATATAATACACTGCAGCACAGTGAGGAATATAATACACTCCAGCACAGTGAGGAATATAATACACTGCAGCACAGTGAGGAATATAATACACTCCAGCACAGTGAGGAATATAATACACTGCAGCACAGTGAGGAATATAATACACTGCAGCACAGTGAGGAATATAATACACTCCAGCACAGTGAGGAATATAATACACTCCAGCACAGTGAGGAATATAATACACTGCAGCACAGTGAGGAATATAATACACTGCAGCACAGTGAGGAATATAATACACTCCAGCACAGTGAGGAATATAATACACTGCAGCACAGTGAGGAATATAATACACTCCAGCACAGTGAGGAATATAATACACTGAAGCACAGTGAGGAATATAATACACTCCAGCACAGTGAGGAATATAATACACTCCAGCACAGTGAGGAATATAATACACTCCTGCACAGTGAGGGATATAATACACTCCAGCACAGTGAGGAATATAATACACTCCATCACAGTGAGGAATATAATACACTCCAGCACAGTGAGGAATATAATACACTCCAGCACAGTGAGGAATAGAATACACTGCAGCACAGTGAGGAATATAATACACTCCAGCACAGTGAGGAATTTAATACACTCCAGCACAGTGAGGAATATAATACACTGCAGCACAGTGAGGAATATAATACACTCCAGCACAGTGAGGAATATAATACACTGCAGCACAGTGAGGAATATAATACACTCCAGCACAGTGAGGAATATAATACACTCCAGCACAGTGAGGAATATATTACACTCCAGCACAGTGAGGAATATAATACACTGCAGCACAGTGAGGAATATAATACACTCCAGCACAGTGAGGAATAGAATACACTGCAGCACAGTGAGGAATATAATACACTCCAGCACAGTGAGGAATATATTACACTCCAGCACAGTGAGGAATATAATACACTGCAGCACAGTGAGGAATATAATACACTCCAGCACAGTGAGGAATAGAATACACTGCAGCACAGTGAGGAATATAATACACTCCTGCACAGTGAGGGATATAATACACTCCAGCACAGTGAGGAATATATTACACTCCAGCACAGTGAGGAATATAATACACTGCAGCACAGTGAGGAATATAATACACTCCAGCACAGTGAGGAATATATTACACTCCAGCACAGTGAGGAATATAATACACTGCAGCACAGTGAGGAATAGAATACACCGCAGCACAGTGAGGAATATAATACACTCCAGCACAGTGAGGAATATAATACACTCCAGCACAGTGAGGAATAGAATACACTGCAGCACAGTGAGGAATATAATACACTCCAGCACAGTGAGGAATATATTACACTCCAGCACAGTGAGGAATATAATACACTGCAGCACAGTGAGGAATATAATACACTCCAGCACAGTGAGGAATAGAATACACTGCAGCACAGTGAGGAATATAATACACTCCTGCACAGTGAGGGATATAATACACTCCAGCACAGTGAGGAATATATTACACTCCAGCACAGTGAGGAATATAATACACTGCAGCACAGTGAGGAATATAATACACTCCAGCACAGTGAGGAATAGAATACACTGCAGCACAGTGAGGAATATAATACACTCCAGCACAGTGAGGAATTTAATACACTCCAGCACAGTGAGGAATATAATACACTGCAGCACAGTGAGGAATATAATACACTCCAGCACAGTGAGGAATATAATACACTGCAGCACAGTGAGGAATATAATACACTCCAGCACAGTGAGGAATATAATACACTCCAGCACAGTGAGGAATATAATACACTGCAGCACAGTGAGGAATATAACACACTCCAGCACAGTGAGGAATAGAATATACTCCAGCACCGGGAGGAATAGAATACACTCCAGCACAGTGAGGAATATCATACACTCCAGCAAAGAGAGGAATATAATGCACTCCAGCACCGAGAGGAATATAATGCACTCCAGCACCGGGAGGAATATAATACACTCCAGCACCGAGAGGAATATAATGCACTCCAGCACAGTGAGGAATATAATACACTCCAGCACAGTGAGGAATATAATACACTCCAGCACCGGGAGGAATATAATACACTCCAGCACAGTGAGGAATATAATGCACTCCAGCACCGGGAGGAATATAATACACTCCAGCACTGGGAGGAATATAATACACTCCAGCACAGTGAGGAATATAATGCACTCCAGCACCGGGAGGAATATAATACACTTCAGCACCGGGAGGAATATAATCGTCTCCAGCACAGGGAGGAATATAATACACTCCAGCACCGGGAGGAATATAATACACTCCATCACCGAGAGGAATATAATGCACTCCAGCACCGAGAGGAATATAATGCACTCCAGCACAGTGAGGAATATAATACACTCCAGCACCGGGAGGAATATAATACACTCCAGCACAGTGAGGAATATAATACACTCCAGCACAGTGAGGAATATAATACACTCCAGCACAGTGAGGAATATAATACACTCCAGCACAGTGAGGAATATAATACACTCCAGCACAGTGAGGAATATAATACACTCCAGCACCGGGTGGAATATAATACTCTCCAGCACAGGGAGGAATATAATGCACTCCAGCATCGGGAGGAATATAATACACTCCAGCACAATGAGGAATATAATGCACTCCAGCACCGGGAGGAATATAATACACTCCAGCACAGTGAGGAATATAATACACTCCAGCACAGTGAGGAATATAATACACTCCAGCACAGTGAGGAATATAATACACTCCAGCACCGGGTGGAATATAATACTCTCCAGCACAGGGAGGAAGATAATACACTCCAGCATCGGGAGGAATATATTACACTCCAGCATCGGGAGGAATATATTACACTCCAGCACAGTGAGGAATATATTACACTCCAGCACAGTGAGGAATATAATACACTGCAGCACAGTGAGGGATATATTACACTCCAGCACAGTGAGGAATATAATGCACTCCAGCACAGTGAGGAATCTAATACACTCCAGCAGAGTGAGGAATATAATACGCTCCAGCACAGTGAGGAATATAATACACTGCAGCACAGTGAGGGATATATTACACTCCAGCACAGTGAGGAATATAATACACTCCAGCACAGTGTGGGATATATTACACTCCAGCACAGTGAGGAATATAATACACTCCAGCACAGTGAGGAATATATTACACTCCAGCACAGTGAGGAATATAATTCACTCCAGCACAGTGAGGAATCTAATACACTCCAGCAGAGTGAGGAATATAATACACTCCAGCAGAGTGAGGAATATAATACACTGCAGCACAGTGAGGGATATATTACACTGCAGCACAGTGAGGGATATATTACACTCCAGCACAGTGAGGAATATAATACACTCCAGCACAGTGAGGGATATATTACACTCCAGCACAGTGAGGAATATAATACACTCCAGCACAGTGAGGAATATAATACACTGCAACACAGTGAGGAATATAATACACTGCAGCACAGTGAGGGATATATTACACTCCAGCACAGTGAGGAATATAATACACTGCAGCACAGTGAGGGATATATTACACTCCAGCACAGTGAGGAATATAATGCACTCCAGCACAGTGAGGAATATAATACACTCCAGCACAGTGAGGAATATAATACACTCCAGCACAGTGAGGAATATAATACACTCCAGCACAGTGAGGAATATAATACACTCCAGCACAGTGAGGAATATAATACACTGCAGCACAGTGAGGGATATATTACACTCCAGCACAGTGAGGAATATAATACACTCCAGCACAGTGAGGGATATATTACACTCCAGCACAGAGAGGAATATAATACACTCCAGCACAGTGAGGAATATAATACACTGCAGCACAGTGAGGAATATAATACACTGCAGCACAGTGAGGAATATAATATACTCGAGCACCGGGAGGAATATAATACACTCCAGCACAGTGAGGAATATAATGCACTCCAGCACAGTGAGGAATATAATAAAGCCAGCAAAGTGAGGAATATAATTCACTCCAGCACAGTGAGGAATATAATACACTCCTGCACAGTGAGGAATGTAATACACTCCAGCACAGTGAGGAATATAATACACTCCAGCACAGTGAGGAACATAATACACTCCAGCACAGTGAGGAATATAATACACTCCAGCACCGGGAGGAATATAATACACTCCAGCACAGTGAGGAATATAATTCACTCCAGCACCGGGAGGAATATAATACACTCCAGCACCGGGAGGAATATAATAAACTCCAGCACAGTGAGGAATATAATGCACTCCAGCACCGGGAGGAATATAATACACTTCAGCACCGGGAGGAATATAATCGTCTCCAGCACCGGGAGGAATATAATACATTCCAGCACCGAGAGGAATATAATGCACTCCAGCACCGAGAGGAATATAATACACTCCAGCACAGTGAGGAATATAATACACTCCAGCACCGGGAGGAATATAATACACTCCAGCACAGTGAGGAATATAATGCACTCCAACACCGGGAGGAATATAATACACTCCAGCACCGGGAGGAATATAATACACTCCAGCACAGTGAGGAATATAATACACTCCAGCACAGTGAGGAATATAATACACTCCAGCACAGTGAGGAATATAATACACTCCAGCAGAGTGAGGAATATAATACACTCCAGGAGCGGGTGGAATTTAATACTCTCCAGCACAGGGAGGAATATAATGCACTCCAGCATCGGGAGGAATATATTACACTCCAGCACAGTGAGGAATATAATACACTGCAGCACAGTGAGGGATATATTGCACTCCGGCACAGGGAGGAATATAATGCACTCCAGCACAGTGAGGAATCTAATACACTCCAGCAGAGTGAGGAATATAATACACTCCAGCACAGTGAGGAATATAATACACTGCAGCACAGTGAGGGATATATTACACTGCAGCACAGTGAGGGATATATTTCACTCCAGCACAGTGAGGAATATAATACACTCCAGCACAGTGAGGGATATATTACACTCCAGCACAGTGAGGAATATAATACACTCCAGCACAATGAGGAATATATTACACTCCAGCACAGTGAGGAATATAATGCACTCCAGCACAGTGAGGAATCTAATACACTCCAGCAGAGTGAGGAATATAATACACTCCAGCACAGTGAGGAATATAATACACTGCAGCACAGTGAGGGATATGTTACACTCCAGCACAGTGAGGAATATAATACACTCCAGCACAGTGAGGGATATATTACACTCCAGCACAGTGAGGAATATAATACACTCCAGCACAGTGAGGAATATAATACACTTCAGCACAGTGAGGAATATAATACACTGCAGCACAGTGAGGGACATATTACACTCCAGCACAGTGAGTAATATAATACACTGCAGCACAGTGAGGGATATATTACACTCCAGCACAGTGAGGAATATAATACACTCCAGCACAGTGAGGAATATAATACACTCCAGCACAGTGAGGAATATAATACACTCCAGCACAGTGAGGAATATAATACACTCCAGCACAGTGAGGAATATAATGCACTCCAGCACAGTGAGGAATATAATACATTGCAGCACAGTGAGGGATATATTACACTCCAGCACAGTGAGGAATATAATACACTCCAGCACAGTGAGGGATATATTACACTCCAGCACAGTGAGGAATATAATACACTCCAGCACAGTGAGGAATATAATACACTGCAGCACAGTGAGGAATATAATACACTGCAGCACAGTGAGGGATATATTACACTCCAGCACAGTGAGGAATATAATACACTGCAGCACAGTGAGGGATATATTACACTCCAGCACAGTGAGGAATGAAATACACTCCAGCACAGTGAGGAATATATTACACTCCAGCACAGTGAGGAATATAATACACTCCAGCAGTGTGAGGAATATATTACACTCCAGCACAGTGAGGAATATAATACACTCCAGCACCGGGAGGAATATAATACACTCCAGCACCGGGAGGAATATAATACACTCCAGCACCCGGAGGAATATAATACACTCCAGCACAGGTAGGAATATAATACACTCCAGCACCGGGAGGAATATAATACACTCCAGCACAGTGAGGAATATAATATACTCGAGCACCGGGAGGAATATAATACACTCCAGCACAGTGAGGCATATAATACACTGCAGCACAGTGAGGAATATAATACACTCCAGCACAGTGAGGAATATAATACACTGCAGCACAGTGAGGAATATAATACACTCCAGCACAGTGAGGAATATAATACACTGCAGCACAGTGAGGAATATAATACACTCCAGCACAGTGAGGAATATAATACACTCCAGCACAGTGAGGAATATAATACACTCCAGCACAGTGAGGAATATAATACACTCCAGCACCGAGAGGAATATAATGCACTCCAGCACAGTGAGGAATATAATACACTCCAGCACAGAGAGGAATATAATACACTCCAGCACAGAGAGGAATATAATACACTCCAGCACTGGGAGGAATATAAAACACTCAAGCACAGTGAGGAATATAATGCACTCCAGCACCGGGAGGAATATAATACACTCCAGCACCGGGAGGAATATAATACACTCCAGCACAGTGAGGAATATAATGCACTCCAGCACCGGGAGTAATATAATACACTTCAGCACCGTGGAGGAATATAATCGTCTCCAGCACAGGGAGGAATATAATACACTCCAGCACCAGGAGGAATATAATACACTCCAGCACCAAGAGGAATATAATGCACTCCAGCACCGAGAGGAATATAATGCACTCCAGT
The DNA here is from genome assembly GCF_036365525.1 of Heterodontus francisci. Taxonomy (NCBI): domain Eukaryota; kingdom Metazoa; phylum Chordata; class Chondrichthyes; order Heterodontiformes; family Heterodontidae; genus Heterodontus; species Heterodontus francisci. The sequence goes on from NW_027141324.1 coordinate 42,120, forward strand.
ACAGTGAGGAATATAATACACTCCAGCACCGGGAGGAATATAATACACTCCAGCACAGTGAGGAATATAATACACTCCAGCACAGTGAGGAATATAATACACTCCAGCACAGTGAGGAATATAATACACTCCAGCACAGTGAGGAATATAATACACTCCAGCACCGGGTGGAATATAATACTCTCCAGCACAGGGAGGAATATAATGCACTCCAGCATCGGGAGGAATATAATACACTCCAGCACAATGAGGAATATAATGCACTCCAGCAACGGGAGGAATATAATACACTCCAGCACAGTGAGGAATATAATACACTCCAGCACAGTGAGGAATATAATACACTCCAGCACAGTGAGGAATATAATACACTCCAGCACCGGGTGGAATATAACACTCTCCAGCACAGGGAGGAATATAATACACTCCAGCATCGGGAGGAATATATTACACTCCAGCACAGTGAGGAATATAATACACTGCAGCACAGTGAGGGATATATTACACTCCAGCACAGTGAGGAATATAATACACTCCAGCACAGTGAGGAATATAATACAATCCAGCACAGTGAGTAATATAATACACTCCAGCACAGTGAGGAATATAATACACTCCAGCACAGTGAGGAATATAATACACTCCAGCACAGTGAGGAATATAATACACTCCTGCACCGGGTGGAATATAATACTCTCCAGCACAGGGAGGAATATAATGCACTCCAGCATCGGGAGGAATATATTACACTCCAGCACAGTGAGGAATATAATACACTGCAGCACAGTGAGGGATATATTACACTCCAGCACAGTGAGGAATATAATACACTCCAGCACAGTGAGGAATCTAATACACTCCAGCAGAGTGAGGAATATAATACGCTCCAGCACAGTGAGGAATATAATACACTGCAGCACAGTGAGGGATATATTACACTCCAGCACAGTGAGGAATATAATACACTCCAGCAGAGTGAGGAATATAATACACTCCAGCAGAGTGAGGAATATAATACGCTCCAGCACAGTGAGGAATATAATACACTGCAGCACAGTGAGGGATATATTACACTCCAGCACAGTGAGGAATCTAATACACTCCAGCAGAGTGAGGAATATAATACACTCCAGCAGAGTGAAGAATATAATACACTGCAGCACATGAGGGATATATTACACTCCAGCACAGTGAGGAATATAATACACTCCAGCACAGTGAGGGATATATTACACTCCAGCACAGTGAGGAATATAATACACTCCAGCACAGTGAGGAATATAATACACTGCAACACAGTGAGGAATATAATACACTGCAGCACAGTGAGGGATATATTACCCTCCAGCACAGTGAGGAATATAATACACTGCAGCACAGTGAGGGATATATTACACTCCAGCACAGTGAGGAATATAATACACTCCAGCACAGTGAGGAATATAATACACTCCAGCACAGTGAGGAATATAATACACTCCAGCACAGTGAGGAATATAACACACTCCAGCACAGTGAGGAATATAATACACTCCAGCACAGTGAGGAATATAATACACTCCAGCACAGTGAGGAATATAATACACTGCAGCACAGTGAGGGATATATTACACTCCAGCACAGTGAGGAATATAATACACTCCAGCACAGTGAGGGTTATATTACACTCCAGCACAGAGAGGAATATAATACACTCCAGCACCGGGTGGAATATAATACTCTCCAGCACAGGGAGGAATATAATACACTCCAGCACAGTGAGGAATATAATACACTCCAGCACCGGGAGGAATATAATACACTCCAGCACAGGTAGGAATATAATACACTCCAGCACCGGGAGGAATATAATACACTCCAGCACCGAGAGGAATATAATGCACTCCAGCACAGTGAGGAATATAATACACTCCAGCACAGTGAGGAATATAATACACTCCAGCACAGTGAGGAATATAATACACTCCAGCACAGTGAGGAATATAATACACTCCAGCACAGTGAGGAATATAATACACTCCAGCACCGGGTGGAATATAATACTCTCCAGCACAGGGAGGAATATAATGCACTCCAGCATCTTGAGGAATATAATACACTCCAGCACAATGAGGAATATAATGCACTCCAGCACCGGGAGGAATATAATACACTCCAGCACAGTGAGGAATATAATACACTCCAGCACAGTGAGGAATATAATACACTCCAGCACAGTGAGGAATATAATACACTCCAGCACCGGGTGGAATATAATACTCTCCAGCACAGGGAGGAAGATAATACACTCCAGCATCGGGAGGAATATATTACACTCCAGCATCGGGAGGAATATATTACACTCCAGCACAGTGAGGAATATATTACACTCCAGCACAGTGAGGAATATAATACACTGCAGCACAGTGAGGGATATATTACACTCCAGCACAGTGAGGAATATAATGCACTCCAGCACAGTGAGGAATCTAATACACTCCAGCAGAGTGAGGAATATAATACGCTCCAGCACAGTGAGGAATATAATACACTGCAGCACAGTGAGGGATATATTACACTCCAGCACAGTGAGGAATATAATACACTCCAGCACAGTGAGGGATATATTACACTCCAGCACAGTGAGGAATATAATACACTCCAGCACAGTGAGGAATATATTACACTCCAGCACAGTGAGGAATATAATTCACTCCAGCACAGTGAGGAATCTAATACACTCCAGCAGAGTGAGGAATCTAATACACTCCAGCAGAGTGAGGAATATAATACACTGCAGCACAGTGAGGGATATATTACACTGCAGCACAGTGAGGGATATATTACACTCCAGCACAGTGAGGGATATATTACACTCCAGCACAGTGAGGAATATAATACACTCCAGCACAGTGAGGAATATAATACACTGCAACACAGTGAGGAATATAATACACTGCAGCACAGTGAGGGATATATTACACTCCAGCACAGTGAGGAATATAATACACTGCAGCACAGTGAGGGATATATTACACTCCAGCACAGTGAGGAATATAATACACTCCAGCACAGTGAGGAATATAATACACTCCAGCACAGTGAGGAATATAATACACTCCAGCACAGTGAGGAATATAATACACTCCAGCACAGTGAGGAATATAATACACTCCAGCACAGTGAGGAATATAATACACTGCAGCACAGTGAGGGATATATTACACTCCAGCACAGTGAGGAATATAATACACTCCAGCACAGTGAGGGATATATTACACTCCAGCACAGAGAGGAATATAATACACTCCAGCACAGTGAGGAATATAATACACTGCAGCACAGTGAGGAATATAATACACTGCAGCACAGTGAGGAATATAATATACTCGAGCACCGGGAGTAATATAATACACTCCAGCACAGTGAGGAATATAATGCACTCCAGCACAGTGAGGAATATAATAAAGTCCAGCAAAGTGAGGAATATAATTCACTCCAGCACAGTGAGGAATATAATACACTCCTGCACAGTGAGGAATGTAATACACTCCAGCACAGTGAGGAATATAATACACTCCAGCACAGTGAGGAATATAATACACTCCAGCACAGTGAGGAATATAATACACTCCAGCACCGGGAGGAATATAATACACTCCAGCACAGTGAGGAATATAATGCACTCCAGCACCGGGAGGAATATAATACACTCCAGCACTGGGAGGAATATAATAAACTCCAGCACAGTGAGGAATATAATGCACTCCAGCACCGGGAGGAATATAATACACTTCAGCACCGGGAGGAATATAATCGTCTCCAGCACCGGGAGGAATATAATACATTCCAGCACCGAGAGGAATATAATGCACTCCAGCACCGAGAGGAATATAATACACTCCAGCACAGTGAGGAATATAATACACTCCAGCACCGGGAGGAATATAATACACTCCAGCACAGTGAGGAATATAATGCACTCCAGCACAGTGAGGAATATAATACACTCCAGCACAGTGAGGAACATAATACACTCCAGCACAGTGAGGAATATAATACACTCCAGCAGAGTGAGGAATATAATACACTCCAGGAGCGGGTGGAATTTAATACTCTCCAGCACAGGGAGGAATATAATGCACTCCAGCATCGGGAGGAATATATTACACTCCAGCACAGTGAGGAATATAATACACTGCAGCACAGTGAGGGATATATTGCACTCCGGCACAGGGAGGAATATAATGCACTCCAGCACAGTGAGGAATCTAATACACTCCAGCAGAGTGAGGAATATAATACACTGCAGCACAGTGAGGAATATAATATACTCGAGCACCGGGAGTAATATAATACACTCCAGCACAGTGAGGAATATAATGCACTCCAGCACAGTGAGGAATATAATAAAGTCCAGCAAAGTGAGGAATATAATTCACTCCAGCACAGTGAGGAATATAATACACTCCTGCACAGTGAGGAATGTAATACACTCCAGCACAGTGAGGAATATAATACACTCCAGCACAGTGAGGAATATAATACACTCCAGCACAGTGAGGAATATAATACACTCCAGCACCGGGAGGAATATAATACACTCCAGCACAGTGAGGAATATAATGCACTCCAGCACCGGGAGGAATATAATACACTCCAGCACTGGGAGGAATATAATAAACTCCAGCACAGTGAGGAATATAATGCACTCCAGCACCGGGAGGAATATAATACACTTCAGCACCGGGAGGAATATAATCGTCTCCAGCACCGGGAGGAATATAATACATTCCAGCACCGAGAGGAATATAATGCACTCCAGCACCGAGAGGAATATAATACACTCCAGCACAGTGAGGAATATAATACACTCCAGCACCGGGAGGAATATAATACACTCCAGCACAGTGAGGAATATAATGCACTCCAGCACAGTGAGGAATATAATACACTCCAGCACAGTGAGGAACATAATACACTCCAGCACAGTGAGGAATATAATACACTCCAGCAGAGTGAGGAATATAATACACTCCAGGAGCGGGTGGAATTTAATACTCTCCAGCACAGGGAGGAATATAATGCACTCCAGCATCGGGAGGAATATATTACACTCCAGCACAGTGAGGAATATAATACACTGCAGCACAGTGAGGGATATATTGCACTCCGGCACAGGGAGGAATATAATGCACTCCAGCACAGTGAGGAATCTAATACACTCCAGCAGAGTGAGGAATATAATACACTCCAGCACAGTGAGGAATATAATACACTGCAGCACAGTGAGGGATATATTACACTGCAGCACAGTGAGGGATATATTTCACTCCAGCACAGTGAGGAATATAATACACTCCAGCACAGTGAGGGATATATTACACTCCAGCACAGTGAGGAATATAATACACTCCAGCACAATGAGGAATATATTACACTCCAGCACAGTGAGGAATATAATGCACTCCAGCACAGTGAGGAATCTAATACACTCCAGCAGAGTGAGGAATATAATACACTCCAGCACAGTGAGGAATATAATACACTGCAGCACAGTGAGGGATATGTTACACTCCAGCACAGTGAGGAATATAATACACTCCAGCACAGTGAGGGATATATTACACTCCAGCACAGTGAGGAATATAATACACTCCAGCACAGTGAGGAATATAATACACTTCAGCACAGTGAGGAATATAATACACTGCAGCACAGTGAGGGATATATTACACTCCAGCACAGTGAGTAATATAATACACTGCAGCACAGTGAGGGATATATTACACTCCAGCACAGTGAGGAATATAATACACTCCAGCACAGTGAGGAATATAATACACTCCAGCACAGTGAGGAATATAATACACTCCAGCACAGTGAGGAATATAATACACTCCAGCACAGTGAGGAATATAATACACTCCAGCACAGTGAGGAATATAAAACACTCCAGCACAGTGAGGAATATAATACATTGCAGCACAGTGAGGGATATATTACACTCCAGCACAGTGAGGAATATAATACACTCCAGCACAGTGAGGGATATATTACACTCCAGCACAGTGAGGAATGTAATACTCTCCAGCACAGTGAGGAATATAATACACTGCAGCACAGTGAGGAATATAATACACTGCAGCACAGTGAGGGATATATTACACTCCAGCACAGTGAGGAATATAATACACTGCAGCACAGTGAGGGATATATTTCACTCCAGCACAGTGAGGAATAAAATACACTCCAGCACAGTGAGGAATATATTACACTCCAGCACAGTGAGGAATATAATACACTCCAGCAGTGTGAGGAATATATTACACTCCAGCACAGTGAGGAATATAATACACTCCAGCACCGGGAGGAATATAATACACTCCAGCACCGGGAGGAATATAATACACTCCAGCACAGGTAGGAATATAATACACTCCAGCACCGGGAGGAATATAATACACTCCAGCACAGTGAGGAATATAATATACTCGAGCACCGGGAGGAATATAATACACTCCAGCACAGTGAGGCATGTAATACACTGCAGCACAGTGAGGAATATAATACACTCCAGCACAGTGAGGAATATAATACACTGCAGCACAGTGAGGAATATAATACACTCCAGCACAGAGAGGAATATAATACACTCCAGCACTGGGAGGAATATAAAGCACTCAAGCACAGTGAGGAATATAATGCACTCCAGCACCGGGAGGAATATAATACACTCCAGCACCGGGAGGAATATAATACACTCCAGCACAGTGAGGAATATAATGCACTCCAGCACCGGGAGTAATATAATACACTTCAGCACCGGGAGGAATATAATCGTCTCCAGCACAGGGAGGAATATAATACACTCCAGCACCGGGAGGAATATAATACACTCCAGCACCAAGAGGAATATAATGCACTCCAGCACCGAGAGGAATATAATGCACTCCAGTACAGTGAGGAATATAATACACTCCAGCACCGGGAGGAATATAATACACTCCAGCACAGTGAGGAATATAATACACTCCAGCACAGTGAGGAATATAATACACTCCAGCACAGTGAGGAATATAATACACTCCAGCACAGTGAGGAATATAATACACTCCAGCACCGGGAGGAATATAATACACTCCAGCACAGTGAGGAATATAATACACTCCAGCACCGGGTGGAATATAATACTCTCCAGCACAGGGAGGAATATAATGCACTCCAGCACAGTGAGGAATATAATACACTCCAGCACCGGGTGGAATATAATACTCTCCAGCACAGGGAGGAATATAATGCACTCCAGCATCGGGAGGAATATAATACACTCCAGCACAATGAGGAATATAATACACTCCTGCACAGTGAGGAATGTAATACACTCCAGCACAGTGAGGAATATAATACACTCCAGCACAGTGAGGAATATAATACACTCCAGCACAGTGAGGAATATAATACACTCCAGCACCGGGAGGAATATAATACACTCCAGCACAGTGAGGAATATAATGCACTCCAGCACCGGGAGGAATATAATACACTCCAGCACTGGGAGGAATATAATAAACTCCAGCACAGTGAGGAATATAATGCACTCCAGCACCGGGAGGAATATAATACACTCCAGCACAGTGAGGAATATAATGCACTCCAGCACCGAGAGGAATATAATACACTCCAGCACAGTGAGGAATATAATACACTCCAGCACCAGGAGGAATATAATACACTCCAGCACAGTGAGGAATATAATGCACTCCAGCACAGTGAGGAATATAATACACTCCAGCACAGTGAGGAACATAATACACTCCAGCACAGTGAGGAATATAATACACTCCAGCAGAGTGAGGAATATAATACACTCCAGGAGCGGGTGGAATTTAATACTCTCCAGCACAGGGAGGAATATAATGCACTCCAGCATCGGGAGGAATATATTACACTCCAGCACAGTGAGGAATATAATACACTGCAGCACAGTGAGGGATATATTGCACTCCGGCACAGGGAGGAATATAATGCACTCCAGCACAGTGAGGAATCTAATACACTCCAGCAGAGTGAGGAATATAATACACTCCAGCACAGTGAGGAATATAATACACTGCAGCACAGTGAGGGATATATTACACTGCAGCACAGTGAGGGATATATTTCACTCCAGCACAGTGAGGAATATAATACACTCCAGCACAGTGAGGGATATATTACACTCCAGCACAGTGAGGAATATAATACACTCCAGCACAATGAGGAATATATTACACTCCAGCACAGTGAGGAATATAATGCACTCCAGCACAGTGAGGAATCTAATACACTCCAGCAGAGTGAGGAATATAATACACTCCAGCACAGTGAGGAATATAATACACTGCAGCACAGTGAGGGATATGTTACACTCCAGCACAGTGAGGAATATAATACACTCCAGCACAGTGAGGGATATATTACACTCCAGCACAGTGAGGAATATAATACACTCCAGCACAGTGAGGAATATAATACACTTCAGCACAGTGAGGAATATAATACACTGCAGCACAGTGAGGGATATATTACACTCCAGCACAGTGAGTAATATAATACACTGCAGCACAGTGAGGGATATATTACACTCCAGCACAGTGAGGAATATAATACACTCCAGCACAGTGAGGAATATAATACACTCCAGCACAGTGAGGAATATAATACACTCCAGCACAGTGAGGAATATAATACACTCCAGCACAGTGAGGAATATAATACACTCCAGCACAGTGAGGAATATAATACACTCCAGCACAGTGAGGAATATAATACATTGCAGCACAGTGAGGGATATATTACACTCCAGCACAGTGAGGAATATAATACACTCCAGCACAGTGAGGGATATATTACACTCCAGCACAGTGAGGAATATAATACTCTCCAGCACAGTGAGGAATATAATACACTGCAGCACAGTGAGGAATATAATACACTGCAGCACAGTGAGGGATATATTACACTCCAGCACAGTGAGGAATATAATACACTGCAGCACAGTGAGGGATATATTACACTCCAGCACAGTGAGGAATAAAATACACTCCAGCACAGTGAGGAATATATTACACTCCAGCACAGTGAGGAATATAATACACTCCAGCAGTGTGAGGAATATATTACACTCCAGCACAGTGAGGAATATAATACACTCCAGCACCGGGAGGAATATAATACACTCCAGCACCGGGAGGAATATAATACACTCCAGCACAGGTAGGAATATAATACACTCCAGCACCGGGAGGAATATAATACACTCCAGCACAGTGAGGAATATAATATACTCGAGCACCGGGAGGAATATAATACACTCCAGCACAGTGAGGCATATAATACACTGCAGCACAGTGAGGAATATAATACACTCCAGCACAGTGAGGAATATAATACACTGCAGCACAGTGAGGAATATAATACACTCCAGCACAGTGAGGAATATAATACACTCCAGCACCGAGAGGAATATAATGCACTCCAGCACAGTGAGGAATATAATACACTCCAGCACAGAGAGGAATATAATACACTCCAGCACTGGGAGGAATATAAAGCACTCAAGCACAGTGAGGAATATAATGCACTCCAGCACCGGGAGGAATATAATACACTCCAGCACCGGGAGGAATATAATACACTCCAGCACAGTGAGGAATATAATGCACTCCAGCACCGGGAGTAATATAATACACTTCAGCACCGGGAGGAATATAATCGTCTCCAGCACAGGGAGGAATATAATACACTCCAGCACCGGGAGGAATATAATACACTCCAGCACCAAGAGGAATATAATGCACTCCAGCACCGAGAGGAATATAATGCACTCCAGTACAGTGAGAAATATAATACACTCCAGCACTGGGAGGAATATAATACACTCCAGCACAGTGAGGAATATAATACACTCCAGCACAGTGAGGAATATAATACACTCCAGCACAGTGAGGAATATAATACACTCCAGCACCGGGTGGAATATAATACTCTCCTGCACAGGGAGGAATATAATGCACTCCAGCATCGGGAGGAATATAATACACTCCAGCACAATGAGGAATATAATGCACTCCAGCAACGGGAGGAATATAATACACTCCAGCACAGTGAGGAATATAATACACTCCAGCACAGTGAGGAATATAATACACTCCAGCACAGTGAGGAATATAATACACTCCAGCACCGGGTGGAATATAATACTCTCCAGCACAGGGAGGAATATAATACACTACAGCATCGGGAGGAATATATTACACTCCAGCACAGTGAGGAATATAATACACTGCAGCACAGTGAGGGATATATTACACTCCAGCACAGTGAGGAATATAATACACTCCAGCACAGTGAGGAATATAATACACTCCAGCACAGTGAGTAATATAATATACTCCAGCACAGTGAGGAATATAATACACTCCAGCACAGTGAGGAATATAATACACTCCAGCACAGTGAGGAATATAATACACTCCAGCACCGGGTGGAATATAATACTCTCCAGCACAGGGAGGAATATAATGCACTCCAGCATCGGGAGGAATATATTACACTCCAGCACAGTGAGGAATATAATACACTGCAGCACAGTGAGGGATATATTACACTCCAGCACAGTGAGGAATATAATGCACTCCAGCACAGTGAGGAATCTAATAAACTCCAGCAGAGTGAGGAATATAATACGCTCCAGCACAGTGAGGAATATAATACACTGCAGCACAGTGAGGGATATATTACACTCCAGCACAGTGAGGAATATAATACACTCCAGCAGAGTGAGGAATATAATACACTCCAGCAGAGTGAGGAATATAATACACTCCAGCACAGTGAGGAATATAATACACTGCAGCACAGTGAGGGATATATTACACTCCAGCACAGTGAGGAATCTAATACACTCCAGGAGAGTGAGGAATATAATACAGTCCAGCAGAGTGAAGAATATAATACACTGCAGCACAGTGAGGGATATATTACACTCCAGCACAGTGAGGAATATAATACACTCCAGCACAGTGAGGGATATATTACACTCCAGCACAGTGAGGAATATAATACACTCCAGCACAGTGAGGAATATAATACACTGCAACACAGTGAGGAATATAATACACTGCAGCACAGTGAGGGATATATTACCCTCCAGCACAGTGAGGAATATAATACACTGCAGCACAGTGAGGGATATATTACACTCCAGCACAGTGAGGAATATAATACACTCCAGCACAGTGAGGAATATAATACACTCCAGCACAGTGAGGAATATAATACACTCCAGCACAGTGAGGAATATAATACACTCCAGCACAGTGAGGAATATAATACACTCCAGCACAGTGAGGAATATAATACACTCCAGCACAGTGAGGAATATAATACACTCCAGCACAGTGAGGAATATAATACACTGCAGCACAGTGAGGGATATATTACACTCCAGCACAGTGAGGAATATAATACACTCCAGCACAGTGAGGGATATATTACACTCCAGCACAGAGAGGAATATAATACACTCCAGCACAGTGAGGAATATAATACACTGCAGCACAGTGAGGAATATAATACACTCCAGCACAGTGAGGAATATAATACACTCCAGCACCGGGTGGAATATAATACTCTCCAGCACAGGGAGGAATATAATGCACTCCAGCACCGGGAGGAATATAATACACTCCAGCACAGTGAGAAATATAATACACTCCAGCACAGTGAGGAATATAATACACTCCAGCACAGTGAGGAATATAATACACTCCAGCACCGGGTGGAATATAATACTCTCCAGCACAGGGAGGAATATAATACACTCCAGCACAGTGAGGAATATAATACACTCCAGCACCGGGAGGAATATAATACACTCCAGCACAGGTAGGAATATAACACACTCCAGCACCGGGAGGAATATAATACACTCCAGCACAGTGAGGAATATAATATACTCCAGCACAGTGAGGAATATAATACACTCCAGCACAGTGAGGAATATAATGCACTCCAGCACAGTGAGGAATATAATCAAGTCCAGCAAAGTGAGGAATATAATTCACTCCAGCACAGTGAGGAATATAATACACTCCTGCACAGTGAGGAATATAATACACTCCTGCACAGTGAGGAATATAATACACTCCAGCAGAGTGAGGGATATAATACACTCCAGCACAGTGAGGAATATAATACACTCCGGCACAGTGAGGAATATAATACACTCCAGCACAGTGAGGAATATAATACACTCCAGCACGGGGAGGAATATAATACACTCCAGCACCGGGAGGAATATAATCCACTCCAGCACAGGGAGGAATATAATACACTCCAGCACCGGGAGGAATATAATACACTCCAGCAGAGTGAGGGATATAATACACTCCAGCACAGTGAGGAATATAATACACTCCGGCACAGTGAGGAATATAATACACTCCAGCAGAGTGAGGGATATAATACACTCCAGCACAGTGAGGAATATAATACACTCCGGCACAGTGAGGAATATAATACACTCCAGCACAGTGAGGAATATAATACACTCCAGCACGGGGAGGAATATAATACACTCCAGCACCGGGAGGAATATAATCCACTCCAGCACAGGGAGGAATATAATACACTCCAGCACCGGGAGGAATATAATGCACTCCAGCACCGGGAGGAATATAATACACTCCAGCACGGGGAGGAATATAATGCACAGCAGCACCGGGAGGAATATAATCCACTCCAGCACAGGGAGGAATATAATACACTCCAGCACGGGGAGGAATATAATACACTCCAGCACCGGGAGGAATATAATCCACTCCAGCACCGGGAGGAATATAATGCACTCCAGCACCGGGAGGAATATAATGCACACCAGCACCGGGAGGAATATAATGCACTCTAGCACCGGGAGGAATATAATACACTCCAGCACCGGGAGGAATATAATACACTCCAGCACCGGGAGGAATATAATGCACACCAGCACCGGGAGGAATATAATGCACTCCAGCACCGGGAGGAATATAATACACTCCAGCACCGGGAGGAATATAATATACTCCAGCACCGGGAGGAATATAATACACTCCAGCACCGAGAGGAATATAATGCACTCCAGCACAGTGAGGAATATAATACACTCCAGCACCGGGAGGAATAGAATACACTCCAGCACAGTGAGGAATATAATGCACTCCAGCACAGTGAGGAATATAATACACTCCAGCACCGGGAGGAATAGAATACACTCCAGCACAGTGAGGAATATAATGCACTCCAGCACAGTGAGGAATATAATACACTCCAGCACAGGGAGGAATATAATACTCTCCTGCACAGTGAGGAATATAATACACTCCAGCACCGTGAGGAATATAATACACTCCAGCACAGTGAGGAATATAATGCACTCCAGCACCGGGAGGAATATAATACACTCCAGCACCGGGAGGAATATAATACACTCCAGCACCGGGAGGAATATAATACACTCCAGCACCGGGAGGAATATAATCGTCTCCAGCACAGGGAGGAATATAATCGTCTCCAGCACCGGGAGGAATATAATACACTCCAGCACCGGGAGGAATATAATACACTCCAGCACCGGGAGGAATATAATCGTCTCCAGCACAGTGAGGAATATAATACATTCCAGCACCGAGAGGAATATAATGCACTCCAGCACCGAGAGGAATATAATAAACTCCAGCACAGTGAGGAATATAATGCACTCCAGCACCGAGAGGAATTTAATGCACTCCAGTACAGTGAGGAATATAATAAACTCCAGCACAGTGAGGAATATAATGCACTCCAACACCGGGAGGAATATAATACACTCCAGCACAATGAGGAATATAATAAACTCCAGCACAGTGAGGAATATAATGCACTCCAACACCGGGAGGAATATAATACACTCCAGCACAATGAGGAATATAATAAACTCCAGCACAGTGAGGAATATAATACACTCCAGCACCGGGAGGAATATAATGCACTCCAGCACAGTGAGGAATATAATACACTCCAGCACCGGGAGGAATATAATCGTCTCCAGCACAGGGAGGAATATAATCGTCTCCAGCACCGGGAGGAATATAATACACTCCAGCACCGGGAGGAATATAATGCACTCCAGCACAGTGAGGAATATAATACACTCCAGCACCGGGAGGAATATAATGCACTCCAGCACAGTGAGGAATATAATACACTCCAGCACCGGGAGGAATATAATACACTCCAGCACCGGGAGGAATATAATACACTCCAGCACCGGGAGGAATATAATGCACTCCAGCACAGTGAGGAATATAATACACTCCAGCACCGGGAGGAATATAATGCACTCCAGCACCGGGAGGAATATAATGCACTCCAGCACCGGGAGGAATATAATACACTCCAGCACCGGGAGGAATATAATGCACTCCAGCACCGGGAGGAATATAATGCACTCCAGCACAGTGAGGAATATAATACACTCCAGCACCGGGAGGAATATAATGCACTCCAGCACAGTGAGGAATATAATACACTCCAGCACAGTGAGGAATATAATACACTCCAGCACCGGGAGGAATATAATGCACTCCAGCACAGTGAGGAATATAATACACTCCAGCACCGGGAGGAATATAATGCACTCCAGCACAGTGAGGAATATAATACACTCCAGCACAGTGAGGAATATAATACACTCCAGCACCGGGAGGAATATAATCGTCTCCAGCACAGGGAGGAATATAATCGTCTCCAGCACCGGGAGGAATATAATACACTCCAGCACCGGGAGGAATATAATACACTCCAGCACCGGGAGGAATATAATCGTCTCCAGCACAGGGAGGAATATAATCGTCTCCAGCACCGAGAGGAATATAATACACTCCAGCACCGGGAGGAATATAATCGTCTCCAGCACCGGGAGGAATATAATACACTCCAGCACCGGGAGGAATATAATCGTCTCCAGCACCGGGAGGAATATAATACACTCCAGCACCGGGAGGAATATAATCGTCTCCAGCACCGGGAGGAATATAATACATTCCAGCACCGAGAGGAATATAATGCACTCCAGCACCGAGAGGAATATAATAAACTCCAGCACAGTGAGGAATATAATGCACTCCAGCACCGAGAGGAATTTAATGCACTCCAGTACAGTGAGGAATATAATACACTCCAGCACCGGAAGGAATATAATACACTCCAGCACAGTGAGGAATATAATACACTCCAGCACAGTGAGGAATATAATACACTCCAGCACAGGGAGGAATATAATGCACTCCAGCATCGGGAGGAATATAATACACTCCAGCACAATGAGGAATATAATGCACTCCAGCAACGGGAGGAATATAATACACTCCAGCACAGTGAGGAATATAATACACTCCAGCACAGTGAGGAATATAATACACTCCAGCACAGTGAGGAATATAATACACTCCAGCACCGGGTGGAATATAATACTCTCCAGCACAGGGAGGAATATAATACACTCCAGCATCGGGAGGAATATATTACACTCCAGCACAGTGAGGAATATAATACACTGCAGCACAGTGAGGGATATATTACACTCCAGCACAGTGAGGAATATAATACACTCCAGCACAGTGAGGAATATAATACACTCCAGCACAGTGAGTAATATAATATACTCCAGCACAGTGAGGAATATAATACACTCCAGCACAGTGAGGAATATAATACACTCCAGCACAGTGAGGAATATAATACACTCCAGCACCGGGTGGAATATAATACTCTCCAGCACAGGGAGGAATATAATGCACTCCAGCATCGGGAGGAATATATTACACTCCAGCACAGTGAGGAATATAATACACTGCAGCACAGTGAGGGATATATTACACTCCAGCACAGTGAGGAATATAATGCACTCCAGCACAGTGAGGAATCTAATACACTCCAGCAGAGTGAGGAATATAATACGCTCCAGCACAGTGAGGAATATAATACACTGCAGCACAGTGAGGGATATATTACACTCCAGCACAGTGAGGAATATAATACACTCCAGCAGAGTGAGGAATATAATACACTCCAGCAGAGTGAGGAATATAATACGCTCCAGCACAGTGAGGAATATAATACACTGCAGCACAGTGAGGGATATATTACACTCCTGCACAGTGAGGAATCTAATACACTCCAGCAGAGTGAGGAATATAATACACTCCAGCAGAGTGAAGAATATAATACACTGCAGCACAGTGAGGGATATATTACACTCCAGCACAGTGAGGAATATAATACACTCCAGCACAGTGAGGGATATATTACACTCCAGCACAGTGAGGAATATAATACACTCCAGCACAGTGAGGAATATAATACACTGCAACACAGTGAGGAATATAATACACTGCAGCACAGTGAGGGATATATTACCCTCCAGCACAGTGAGGAATATAATACACTGCAGCACAGTGAGGGATATATTACACTCCAGCACAGTGAGGAATATAATACACTCCAGCACAGTGAGGAATATAATACACTCCAGCACAGTGAGGAATATAATACACTCCAGCACAGTGAGGAATATAATACACTCCAGCACAGTGAGGAATATAATACACTCCAGCACAGTGAGGAATATAATACACTCCAGCACAGTGAGGAATATAATACACTGCAGCACAGTGAGGGATATATTACACTCCAGCACAGTGAGGAATATAATACACTCCAGCACAGTGAGGGATATATTACACTCCAGCACAGAGAGGAATATAATACACTCCAGCACAGTGAGGAATATAATACACTGCAGCACAGTGAGGAATATAATACACTCCAGCACAGTGAGGAATATAATACACTCCAGCACCGGGTGGAATATAATACTCTCCAGCACAGGGAGGAATATAATGCACTCCAGCACCGGGAGGAATATAATACACTCCAGCACAGTGAGGAATATAATACACTCCAGCACAGTGAGGAATATAATACACTCCAGCACAGTGAGGAATATAATACACTCCAGCACCGGGTGGAATATAATACTCTCCAGCACAGGGAGGAATATAATACACTCCAGCACAGTGAGGAATATAATACACTCCAGCACCGGGAGGAATATAATACACTCCAGCACAGGTAGGAATATAACACACTCCAGCACCGGGAGGAATATAATACACTCCAGCACAGTGAGGAATATAATATACTCGAGCACCGTGAGGAATATAATACACTCCAGCAAAGTGAGGAATATAATTCACTCCAGCACAGTGAGGAATATAATACACTCCTGCACAGTGAGGAATATAATATACTCCAGCACAGTGAGGAATATAATGCACTCCAGCACAGTGAGGAATATAATAAAGTCCAGCAAAGTGAGGAATATAATTCACTCCAGCACAGTGAGGAATATAATACACTCCTGCACAGTGAGGTATATAATACACTCCTGCACAGTGAGGAATATAATACTCTCCAGCAGAGTGAGGGATATAATACACTCCAGCACAGTGAGGAATATAATACACTCCTGCACAGTGAGGAATATAATACACTCCTGCACAGTGAGGAATATAATACTCTCCAGCAGAGTGAGGGATATAATACACTCCAGCACAGTGAGGAATATAATACACTCCGGCACAGTGAGGAATATAATACACTCCAGCACAGTGAGGAATATAATACACTCCAGCACGGGGAGGAATATAATACACTCCAGCACCGGGAGGAATATAATCCACTCCAGCACAGGGAGGAATATAATACACTCCAGCACCGGGAGGAATATAATACACTCCAGCACCGGGAGGAATATAATGCACTCCAGCACCGGGAGGAATATAATGCACTCCAGCACCGGGAGGAATATAATACACTCCAGCACCGGGAGGAATATAATACACTTCAGCACCGGGAGGAATATAATCCACTCCAGCACCGGGAGGAATATAATATACTCCAGCACCGGGAGGAATATAATACACTCCAGCACCGAGAGGAATATAATGCACTCCAGCACAGTGAGGAATATAATACACTCCAGCACCGGGAGGAATATAATACACTCCAGCACAGTGAGGAATATAATGCACTCCAGCACAGTGAGAAATATAATACACTCCAGCACAGTGAGGAATATAATGCACTCCAGCACAGTGAGGAATATAATACACTCCAGCACCGGGAGGAATATAATACACTCCAGCACAGTGAGGAATATAATGCACTCCAGCACAGTGAGAAATATAATACACTCCAGCACCGGGAGGAATATAATACACTCCAGCACAGTGAGGAATATAATGCACTCCAGCACCGGGAGGAATATAATAAACTCCAGCACAGTGAGGAATATAATGCACTCCAACACCGGGAGGAATATAATACACTCCAGCACCGGGAGGAATATAATCGTCTCCAGCACAGGGAGGAATATAATACACTCCAGCACCGGGAGGAATATAATACATTCCAGCACCGAGAGGAATATAATACACTTCAGCACCGAGAGGAATATAATAAACTCCAGCACAGTGAGGAATATAATGCACTCCAGCACCGGGAGGAATATAATAAACTCCAGCACAGTGAGGAATATAATGCACTCCAGCACCGGGAGGAATATAATAAACTCCAGCACGGGGAGGAATATAATACACTCCAGCACCGGGAGGAATATAATACACTCCAGCACAGTGAGGAATATAATACACTCCAGCACAGTGAGGAATATAATACACTCCAGCACAGTGAGGAATATAATACACTCCAGCACAATGAGGAATATAATGCACTCCAGCACCGGGAGGAATATAATACACTCCAGCACAGTGAGGAATATAATACACTCCAGCACAGTGAGGAATATAATACACTCCAGCACAGTGAGGAATATAATACACTCCAGCACAGTGAGGAATATAATACACTCCAGCACAGTGAGGAATATAATACACTCCAGCACCGGGTGGAATATAATACTCTCCAGCACAGGGAGGAATATAATGCACTCCAGCATCGGGAGGAATATATTACACTCCAGCACAGTGAGGAATATAATACAGTGCAGCACAGTGAGGGATATATTGCACTCCAGCACAGTGAGGGATATATTACACTCCAGCACAGAGAGGAATATAATACACTCCAGCACAGTGAGTAATATAATACACTGCAGCACAGTGAGGAATATAATACACTCCAGCACAGTGAGGAATATAATACACTCCAGCACCGGGTGGAATATAATACTCTCCAGCACAGGGAGGAATATAATGCGCTCCAGCACCGGGAGGAATATAATACACTCCAGCACAGTGAGGAATATAATACACTCCAGCACAGTGAGGAATATAATACACTCCAGCACAGTGAGGAATATAATACACTCCAGCACAGTGAGGAATATAATACACTCCAGCACCGGGTGGAATATAATACTCTCCAGCACAGGGAGGAATATAATACACTCCAGCACAGTGAGGAATATAATACACTCCAGCACCGGGAGGAATATAATACACTCCAGCACAGGTAGGAATATAATACACTCCAGCACCGGGAGGAATATAATACACTCCAGCACAGTTAGGAATATAATATACTCGAGCACCGTGAGGAATATAATACACTCCAGCACAGTGAGGAATATAATGCAGTCCAGCACAGTGAGGAATATAATAAAGTCCAGCAAAGTGAGGAATATAATTCACTCCAGCACAGTGAGGAATATAATACACTCCTGCACAGTGAGGAATATAATACACTCCTGCACAGTGAGGAATATAATACACTCCAGCAGAGTGAGGGATATAATACACTCCAGCACAGTGAGGAATATAATACACTCCAGCACTGTGAGGAATATAATACACTCCAGCACAGTGAGGAATATAATACACTCCAGCACGGGGAGGAATATAATACACTCCAGCACCGGGAGGAATATAATCCACTCCAGCACAGGGAGGAATATAATACACTCCAGCACCGGGAGGAATATAATACACTCCAGCACCGGGAGGAATATAATACACTGCAGCACAGTGAGGGATATATTGCACTCCAGCACAGTGAGGAATATAATGCACTCCAGCACAGTGAGGAATCTAAGACACTCCAGCAGAGTGAGGAATATAATACACTCCAGCACAGTGAGGAATATAATATACTGCAGCACAGTGAGGGATATATTACACTCCAGCACAGTGAGGGATATATTACACTCCAGCACAGTGAGGAATATAATACACTCCAGCACAGTGAGGGGTATATTACACTCCAGCACAGTGAGGAATATAATACACTCCAGCACAATGAGGAATATATTACACTCCAGCACAGTGAGGAATATAATGCACTCCAGCACAGTGAGGAATCTAATACACTCCAGCAGAGTGAGGAATATAATACACTCCAGCACAGTGAGGAATATAATACACTGCAGCACAGTGAGGGATATGTTACACTCCAGCACAGTGAGGAATATAATACACTCCAGCACAGCGAGGGATATATTACACTCCAGCACAGTGAGGAATATAATACACTCCAGCACAGTGAGGAATATAATACACTGCAGCACAGTGAGGAATATAATACACTGCAGCACAGTGAGGGATATATTACACTCCAGCACAGTGAGGAATAAAATACACTGCAGCACAGTGAGGGATATATTACACTCCAGCACAGTGAGGAATATAATACACTCCAGCACAGTGAGGAATATAATACACTCCAGCACAGTGAGGAATATAATACACTCCAGCACAGTGAGGAATATAATACACTCCAGCACAGTGAGGAATATAATACACTCCAGCACAGTGAGGAATATAATACACTCCAGCACAGTGAGGAATATAATACACTCCAGCACAGTGAGGAATATAATACACTGCAGCACAGTGAGGAATATAACACACTGCAGCACAGTGAGGAATATAATACACTGCAGCACAGTGAGGGATATATTACACTGCAGCACAGTGAGGGATATATTACACTCCAGCACAGTGAGGAATATAATACACTGCAGCACAGTGAGGGATATATTACACTCCAGCACAGTGAGGAATATAATAGACTCCAGCACAGTGAGGAATATATTACACTCCAGCACAGTGAGGAATATAATACACTCCAGCAGTGTGAGGAATATATTACACTCCAGCACAGTGAGGAATATAATACACTCCAGCACCGGGAGGAATATAATACACTCCAGCACCGGGAGGAATATAATACACTCCAGCACAGGTAGGAATATAATAGACTCCAGCACAGGTAGGAATATAATACACTCCAGCACCGGGAGGAATATAATACACTCCAGCACAGTGAGGAATATAATATATTCGAGCACCGGGAGGAATATAATACACTCCAGCACAGTGAGGAATATAATACACTCCAGCACAGTGAGGAATATAATAAAGTCCAGCAAAGTGAGGAATATAATTCACTCCAGCACAGTGAGGAATATAATACACTCCTGCACAGTGAGGAATGTAATACACTCCAGCACAGTGAGGAATATAATACACTCCAGCACAGTGAGGAATATAATACACTCCAGCACAGTGAGCGATATAACACACTCCAGCACAGTGAGGGATATAATACACTCCAGCACAGTGAGGAATATAATACACTCCAGCACAGTGAGGAATATAATACACTGCAGCACCGTGAGGAATATAATACACTCCAGCACAGTGAGGAATATAATACACTCCAAGACAGTGAGGAACATAATGCACTCCAGCACCGAGAGGAATATAATACACTCCAGCACAGTGAGGAATATAATACACTCCAGCACAGTGAGGAATATAATACACTCCAGCACGGGGAGGAATATAATACACTCCAGCACGGGGAGGAATATAATACACTCCAGCACGGGGAGGAATATAATACACTCCAGCACGGGGAGGAATATAATACACTCCAGCACCGGGAGGAATATAATCCACTCCAGCACAGGGAGGAATATAATACACTCCAGCACCGGGAGGAATATAATACACTCCAGCACCGGGAGGAATATAATGCACTCCAGCACCGGGAGGAATATAATGCACTCCAGCACCGGGAGGAATATAATGCACTCCAGCACCGGGAGGAATATAATACACTCCAGCACCGGGAGGAATATAATACACTGCAGCACAGTGAGGAATATAATACACTGCAGCACAGTGAGGGATATATTACACTCCAGCACAGTGAGGAATATAATACACTGCAGCACAGTGAGGGATATATTACACTCCAGCACAGTGAGGAATATAATACACTCCAGCACAGTGAGGAATATATTACACTCCAGCACAGTGAGGAATATATTACACTCCAGCACAGTGAGGAATATATTACACTCCAGCACAGTGAGGAATATAATACACTCCAGCAGTGTGAGGAATATATTACACTCCAGCACAGTGAGGAATATAATACACTCCAGCACAGTGAAGGATATTATACACTCCAGCACAGTGAGGAATATAATACACTCCAGCACCGGGTGGAATATAATACTCTCCAGCACAGTGAGGAATATAATACACTCCAGCACAGTGAGGAATATAATACACTCCAGCACAGTGAGGGATATATTACACTCCAGCACAGTGAGGAATATAATACACTCCAGCACAGTGAGGGATATATTACACTCCAGCACAGTGAGGAATATAATGCACTCCAGCACCGGGAGGAATATAATACACTCCAGCACCGAGAGGAATATAATGCACTCCAGCACCGGGAGGAATATAATACACTCCAGCACCGGGAGGAATATAATACACTCCAGCACCGAGAGGAATATAATGCACTCCAGCACCGGGAGGAATATAATACACTCCAGCACCGAGAGGAATATAATGCACTCCAGCACCGGGAGGAATATAATACACTCCAGCACCGAGAGGAATATAATGCACTCCAGCACCGGGAGGAATATAATACACTCCAGCACCGGGAGGAATATAATACACTCCAGCACCGGGAGGAATATAATACACTCCAGCACAGTGAGGAATATAATACACTCCAGCACCGAGAGGAATATAATGCTCTCCAGCACCGAGAGGAATATATTGCACTCCAGCACAGTGAGGAATATAATACACTCCAGCACCGGGAGGAATATAATACACTCCAGCACCGTGAGGAATATAATACACTCCAGCACAGTGAGGAATATAATGCATTCCAGCACCGGGAGGAATATAATACACTCCAGCACCGGGAGGAATATAATACACTCCAGCACAGTGAGGAATATAATACACTCCAGCACCGAGAGGAATATAATACACTCCAGCACAGTGAGGAATATAATACACTCCAGCACCGGGAGGAATATAATACACTCCAGCACCGGGAGGAATATAATACACTCCAGCACAGTGAGGAATATAATACACTCCAGCACAGTGAGGAATATAATACACTCCAGCACCGGGAGGAATATAATACACTCCAGCACCGGGAGGAATATAATACACTCCAGCACAGTGAGGAATATAATACACTCCAGCACAGTGAGGAATATAATACACTCCAGCACAGTGAGGAATATAATACACTCCAGCACAGTGAGGAATATAATACACTCCAGCACAGTGAGGAATATAATACACTCCAGCACAGTGAGGAATATAATACACTCCAGCACCGGGTGGAATATAATACTCTCCAGCACAGTGAGGAATATAATACACTCCAGCACAGTGAGGAATATAATACACTCCAGCACAGTGAGGAATATAATACATACCAGCAGAGTGAGGAATATAATACACTCCAGCAGAGTGAGGAATATAATACACTGCAGCACAGTGAGGAATATAATACACACCAGCAAAGTGAGGAATATAATACACTCCAGCAGAGTGAGGAATATAATACACTCCAGCACCGGGAGGAATATAATACACTCCAGCACAGTGAGGAATATAATACACTCCAGCACAGTGAGGAATATAATACACTCCAGCACAGTGAGGAATATAATACACTCCAGCACAGTGAGGAATATAATACACTCCAGCACAGTGAGGAATATAATACACTCCAGCACAGTGAGGAATATAATACACTCCAGCACCGGGTGGAATATAATACTCTCCAGCACAGTGAGGAATATAATACACTCCAGCACAGTGAGGAATATAATACACTCCAGCACAGTGAGGAATATAATACACACCAGCAGAGTGAGGAATATAATACACTCCAGCAGAGTGAGGAATATAATACACTGCAGCACAGTGAGGAATATAATACACTGCAGCACAGTGAGGAATATAATACACTCCAGCACAGTGAGGGATATATTACACTCCAGCACAGTGAGGGATATATTACACTCCAGCACAGTGAGGAATATAATACACTCCAGCACAGTGAGGAATATATTACACTCCAGCACAGTGAGGAATATAATGCACTCCAGCACAGTGAGGAATCTAATACACTCCAGCAGAGTGAGGAATATAATACACTCCAGCACGGTGAGGAATATAATACACTGCAGCACAGTGAGGGATATATTACACTCCAGCACAGTGAGGAATATAATACACTCCAGCACAGTGAGGGATATATTACACTCCAGCACAGTGAGGGATATATTACACTCCAGCACAGTGAGGAATATAATACACTCCAGCACAGTGAGGAATATAATACACTGCAGCACAGAGAGGGATATATTACACTCCAGCACAGTGAGGAATATAATACACTCCAGCACAGGGAGGAATATAATACACTCCAGCATCGGGAGGAATATATTACACTCCAGCACAGTGAGGAATATAATACACTGCAGCACAGTGAGGGATATATTACACTCCAGCAGAGTGAGGAATATAATACACTCCAGCACAGTGAGGAATATAATACACTCCAGCACAGTGATTAATATAATACACTCCAGCACAGTGATTAATATAATACACTCCAGCACAGTGATTAATATAATACACTCCAGCACAGTGAGGAATATAATGCACTCCAGCACAGTGAGGAATATAATACACTCCAGCACAGTGAGGAATATAATACACTCCAGCACAGTGAGGAATATAATACACTCCAGCACAGTGAGGAATATAATATTCTCCAGCACAGTGAGGGATATATTACACTCCAGCACAGTGAGGAATATAATACACTCCAGCACGGTGAGGAATATATTACACTCCAGCACAGTGAGGAATATAATGCACTCCAGCACAGTGAGGAATCTAATACACTCCAGAAGAGTGAGGAAGATAATACACTCAAGCACAGTGAGGAATATAATACACTGCAGCACAGTGAGGGATATATTACACTCCAGCACAGTGAGGAATATAATACACTACAGCACAGTGAGGGATATATTACACTCCAGCACAGTGAGGAATATAATACACTCCAGCACAGTGAGGAATATAATACACTGCAGCACAGTGAGGAATATAATACACTGCAGCACAGTGAGGGATATATTACACTCCAGCACTGTGAGGAATATAATACACTGCAGCACAGTGAGGGATATATTACACTCCAGCACAGTGAGGAATATAATACACTCCAGCACAGTGAGGAATATAATACACTCCAGCACAGTGAAAAATATAATACAATCCAGCACAGTGAGGAATATAATACACTCCAGCACCGGGTGAAATATAATACTCTCCTGCACAGGGAGGAATATAATACACTCCAGCATCGGGAGGAATATATTACACTCCAGCACAGTGAGGAATATAATACACTGCAGCACAGTGAGGGATATATTACACTCCAGCACAGTGAGGAATATAATACACTCCAGCACAGTGAGGAATATAATACACTCCAGCACAGTGATTAATATAATACACTCCAGCACAGTGAGGAATATAATACACTCCAGCACAGTGAGGAATATAATACACTCCAGCACAGTGAGGAATATAATACACTCCAGCATAGTGAGGAATATAATACTCTCCAGCACAGGGAGGAATATAATGCACTCCAGCATCGGGAGGAATATATTACACTCCAGCACAGTGAGGAATATAATACACTGCAGCACAGTGAGGGATATATTACACTCCAGCACAGTGAGGAATATAATGCACTCCAGCACAGTGAGGAATCTAGTACACTCCAGCAGAGTGAGGAATATAATACGCTCCAGCACAGTGAGGAATATAATACACTGCAGCACAGTGAGGGATATATTACACTCCAGCACAGTGAGGAATATAATACACTCCAGCACAGTGAGGGAAAGATCACACTACAGCACACTGAGCGATATAACACACTCCAGCACAGTGAGGAATATAATACACTCCAGCACAGTGAGGAATATATTACACTCCAGCACAGTGAGGAATATAATGCACTCCAGCACAGTGAGGAATCTAATATACTCCAGCAGAGTGAGGAATATAATACACTCCAGCACAGTGAGGAATATAATACACTGCAGCACAGTGAGGGATATATTACACTCCAGCACAGTGAGGAATATAATACACTCCAGCACAGTGAGGGATATATTACACTCCAGCACAGTGAGGAATATAATACACTCCAGCACTGTGAGGAATATAATACACTGCAGCATAGTGAGGAATATAATACACTGCAGCACAGTGGGGGATATATTACACTCCAGCACAGTGAGGAATATAATACACTGCAGCACAGTGAGGGATATATTACACTCCAGCACAGTGAGGAATATAATACACTCCAGCACAGTGAGGAATATAATACACTCCAGCACAGTGAGGAATATAATACACTCCAGCACAGTGAGGAATATAATACACTCCAGCACAGTGAGGAATATAATACACTCCAGCACCGGGTGGAATATAATACTCTCCAGCACAGTGAGGAATATAATACACTCCAGCACAGTGAGGGATATATTACACTCCAGCACAGTGAGGAATATAATACACTCCAGCACAGTGAGGAATATAATACACTGCAGCACAGTGAGGAATATAATACACTGCAGCACAGTGAGGAATATAATACACTCCAGCACAGTGAGGAATATAAAACACTGCAGCACAGTGAGGGATATATTACACTCCAGCACAGTGAGGAATATAATACACTCCAGCACAGTGAGGAATATATTACACTCCAGCACAGTGAGGAATATAATACACTAAAGCAGTGTGAGGAATATATTACACTCCAGCACAGTGAGGAATATAATACACTCCAGCACCGGGAGGAATATAATATACTCCAGCACAGGTAGGAATATAATACACTCCAGCACCGGGAGGAATATAATACACTCCAGCACTGTGAGGAATATAATATACTCGAGCACCGGGAGGAATATAATAAACTCCAGCACAGTGAGGAATATAATACACTCCAGCACAGTGAGGAATATAATAAAGTCCAGCAAAGTGAGGAATATAATTCACTCCAGCACAGTGAGGAATATAATACACTCCTGCACAGTGAAGAATGTAATGCACTCCAGCACAGTGAGGAATATAATACACTACAGCACAGTGAGGAATATAATACACTCCAGCACAGTGAGCGATATAACACACTCCAGCACAGTGAGGAATATAATACACTCCAAGACAGTGAGGAACATAATGCACTCCAGCACCGAGAGGAATATAATACACTCCAAGACAGTGAGGAACATAATGCACTCCAGCACCGAGAGGAATATAATACACTCCAGCACAGTGAGGAATATAATACACTCCAGCACAGTGAGGAATATAATACACTCCAGCACAGTGAGGAATATAATACACTCCAGCACGGGGAGGAATATAATACACTCCAGCACCGGGAGGAATATAATCCACTCCAGCACAGGTAGGAATATAATACACTCCAGCACCGGGAGGAATATAATACACTCCAGCACCGGGAGGAATATAATACACTCCAGCACCGGGAGGAATATAATACACTCCAGCACCGGGAGGAATATAATACACTTCAGCACCGGGAGGAATATAATCGTCTCCGGCACAGGGAGGAATATAATACACTCCAGCACCGGGAGGAATATAATACACTCCAGCACCGAGAGGAATATAATGCACTCCAGCACCGGGAGGAATAGAATACACTCCAGCACAGTGAGGAATATAATGCACGCCAGCACCGGGAGGAATATAATACACTCCAGCACCGAGAGGAATATAATGCACTCCAGCACCGGGAGGAATATAATGCACTCCAGCACCGGGAGGAATATAATGCACTCCAGCACCGGGAGGAATATAATACACTCCAGCACCGGGAGGAATATAATACACGCCAGCACAGTGAGGAATATAATGCACTCCAGCACCGGGAGGAATATAATACACTCCAGCACAGTGAGGAATATAATACACTGCAGCACAGTGAGGGATATATTACACTCCAGCACAGTGAGGAATATAATACACTCCAGCACAGTGAGTGATATATTACACTCCAGCACAGTGAGGAATATAATACACTCCAGCACTGTGAGGAATATAATACACTGCAGCATAGTGAGGAATATAATACACTGCAGCACAGTGGGGGATATATTACACTCCAGCACAGTGAGGAATATAATACACTGCAGCACAGTGAGGGATATATTACACTCCAGCACAGTGAGGAATATAATACACTCCAGCACAGTGAGGAATATAATACACTCCAGCACAGTGAGGAATATAATACACTCCAGCACAGTGAGGAATATAATACACTCCAGCACAGTGAGGAATATAATACACTCCAGCACCGGGTGGAATATAATACTCTCCAGCACAGTGAGGAATATAATACACTCCAGCACAGTGAGGGATATATTACACTCCAGCACAGTGAGGAATATAATACACTCCAGCACAGTGAGGAATATAATACACTGCAGCACAGTGAGGAATATAATACACTGCAGCACAGTGAGGAATATAATACACTCCAGCACAGTGAGGAATATAAAACACTGCAGCACAGTGAGGGATATATTACACTCCAGCACAGTGAGGAATATAATACACTCCAGCACAGTGAGGAATATATTACACTCCAGCACAGTGAGGAATATAATACACTAAAGCAGTGTGAGGAATATATTACACTCCAGCACAGTGAGGAATATAATACACTCCAGCACCGGGAGGAATATAATATACTCCAGCACAGGTAGGAATATAATACACTCCAGCACCGGGAGGAATATAATACACTCCAGCACTGTGAGGAATATAATATACTCGAGCACCGGGAGGAATATAATAAACTCCAGCACAGTGAGGAATATAATACACTCCAGCACAGTGAGGAATATAATAAAGTCCAGCAAAGTGAGGAATATAATTCACTCCAGCACAGTGAGGAATATAATACACTCCTGCACAGTGAAGAATGTAATACACTCCAGCACAGTGAGGAATATAATACACTACAGCACAGTGAGGAATATAATACACTCCAGCACAGTGAGCGATATAACACACTCCAGCACAGTGAGGAATATAATACACTCCAAGACAGTGAGGAACATAATGCACTCCAGCACCGAGAGGAATATAATACACTCCAAGACAGTGAGGAACATAATGCACTCCAGCACCGAGAGGAATATAATACACTCCAGCACAGTGAGGAATATAATACACTCCAGCACAGTGAGGAATATAATACACTCCAGCACAGTGAGGAATATAATACACTCCAGCACGGGGAGGAATATAATACACTCCAGCACCGGGAGGAATATAATCCACTCCAGCACAGGTAGGAATATAATACACTCCAGCACCGGGAGGAATATAATACACTCCAGCACCGGGAGGAATATAATACACTCCAGCACCGGGAGGAATATAATACACTCCAGCACCGGGAGGAATATAATACACTTCAGCACCGGGAGGAATATAATCGTCTCCGGCACAGGGAGGAATATAATACACTCCAGCACCGGGAGGAATATAATACACTCCAGCACCGAGAGGAATATAATGCACTCCAGCACCGGGAGGAATAGAATACACTCCAGCACAGTGAGGAATATAATGCACGCCAGCACCGGGAGGAATATAATA
Organism: Heterodontus francisci; assembly: GCF_036365525.1. NCBI lineage: Eukaryota > Metazoa > Chordata > Chondrichthyes > Heterodontiformes > Heterodontidae > Heterodontus > Heterodontus francisci. The sequence continues at coordinate 72,269 of NW_027141324.1, forward strand.
CACTCCAGCACCGAGAGGAATATAATGCACTCCAGCACCGGGAGGAATATAATGCACTCCAGCACCGGGAGGAATATAATGCACTCCAGCACCGGGAGGAATATAATACACTCCAGCACCGGGAGGAATATAATACACGCCAGCACAGTGAGGAATATAATGCACTCCAGCACCGGGAGGAATATAATACACTCCAGCACAGTGAGGAATATAATACACTGCAGCACAGTGAGGGATATATTACACTCCAGCACAGTGAGGAATATAATACACTCCAGCACAGTGAGGAATATAATACACTCCTGCACAGTGAGGAATATAATACACTCCAGCACAGTGAGGTATATAATACACTCCAGCACAGTGAGGAATATAATACACTCCAGCACAGTGAGGAATATAATACACTCCAGCACAGTGAGGAATATAATACACTCCAGCACAGTGAGGAATATAATACACTGCAGCACAGTGAGGGATATATTACTCTCCAGCACAGTGAGGAATATAATACACTGCAGCACAGTGAGGGATATATTACACTCCAGCACAGTGAGGAATATAATACACTCCAGCACAGTGAGGAATATAATACACTGCAGCACAGTGAGGTATATAATGCACTCCAGCACAGTGAGGAATATAATACACTCCAGCACAGTGAGGAATATAATACACTCCAGCACAGTGAGGAATATAATACACTGCAGCACAGTGAGGGATATATTACGCTCCAGCACAGTGAGGGATATATTACACTCCAGCACAGTGAGGGATATATTACACTCCAGCACAGTGAGGGATATATTACACTCCAGCACAGTGAGGAATATAATACACTCCAGCACAGTGAGGGATATATTACACTCCAGCACAGTGAGGAATATAATACACTCGAGCACAGTGAGGAATATAATACACTGCAGCACAGTGAGGAATATAATACACTGCAGCACAGTGAGGGATATATTACACTCCAGCACAGTGAGTAATATAATACACTGCAGCACAGTGAGGGATATATTACACTCCAGCACAGTGAGGAATATAATACACTCCAGCACAGTGAGGAATATATTACACTCCAGCACAGTGAGGAATATAATACACTCCAGCAGTGTGAGGAATATATTACTCTCCAGCAGTGTGAGGAATATATTACACTCCAGCACAGTGAGGAATATAATACACTCCAGCACAGTGAGGAATATAATACACTCCAGCACAAGTAGGAATATAATACACTCCAGCACCGGGAGGAATATAATACACTCCAGCACAGTGAGGAATATAATATACTCGAGCACCGGGAGGAATATAATACACTCCAGCACAGTGAGGAATATAATACACTCCAGCACAGTGAGGAATATAATATACTCGAGCACCGGGAGGAATATAATACACTCCAGCACAGTGAGGAATATAATACACTCCAGCACAGTGAGGAATATAATAAAGTCCAGCAAAGTGAGGAATATAATACACTCCTGCACGGTGAGGAATGTAATATACTCCAGCACAGTGAGGAATATAATACACTCCAGCACAGTGAGGAATATAATACACTCCAGCACTGTGAGCGATATAACACACTCCAGCACAGTGAGGGATATAATACACTCCAGCACAGTGAGGAATATAATACACTCCAGCACAGTGAGGAATATAATACACTCCAGCACAGTGAGGAATATAATACACTCCAAGACAGTGAGGAACATAATGCAGTCCAGCACCGAGAGGAATATAATACACTCCAGCACAGTGAGGAATATAATACACTCCAGCACAGTGAGGAATATAATACACTCCAGCACAGTGAGGAATATAATACACTCCAGCACGGGGAGGAATATAATACACTCCAGCACCGGGAGGAATGTAATGCACTCCAGCACCGGGAGGAATATAATACACTCCAGCACCGGGAGGAATATAATACACTGCAGCACAGTGAGGAATATAATACACTCCAGCACCGGGAGGAATATAATACACTCCAGCACCGGGAGGAATATAATACACTCCAGCACCGGGAGGAATATAATACACTCCAGCACCGGGAGGAATATAATGCACTCCAGCACCGGGAGGAATATAATACACTCCAGCACCGGGAGGAATGTAATACACTGCAGCACAGTGAGGAATATAATACACTCCAGCACAGTGAGGTATATAATACACTCCAGCACAGTGAGGAATATAATACACTCCAGCACAGTGAGGAATATAATACACTCCAGCACAGTGAGGAATATAATACACTGCAGCACAGTGAGGGATATATTACACTCCAGCACAGTGAGGGATATATTACACTCCAGCACAGTGAGGGATATATTACACTCCAGCACAGTGAGGAATATAATACACTCCAGCACAGTGAGGGATATATTACACTCCAGCACAGTGAGGAATATAATACACTCGAGCACAGTGAGGAATATAATACACTGCAGCACAGTGAGGAATATAATATACTGCAGCACAGTGAGGGATATATTACACTCCAGCACAGTGAGTAATATAATACACTGCAGCACAGTGAGGGATATATTACACTCCAGCACAGTGAGGAATATAATACACTCCAGCACAGTGAGGAATATATTACACTCCAGCACAGTGAGGAATATAATACACTCCAGCAGTGTGAGGAATATATTACACTCCAGCAGTGTGAGGAATATATTACACTCCAGCACAGTGAGGAATATAATACACTCCAGCACAGTGAGGAATATAATACACTCCAGCACAGGTAGGAATATAATACACTCCAGCACCGGGAGGAATATAATACACTCCAGCACAGTGAGGAATATAATATACTCGAGCACCGGGAGGAATATAATACACTCCAGCACAGTGAGGAATATAATACACTCCAGCACAGTGAGGAATATAATATACTCGAGCACCGGGAGGAAGATAATACACTCCAGCACAGTGAGGAATATAATACACTCCAGCACAGTGAGGAATATAATAAAGTCCAGCAAAGTGAGGAATATAATACACTCCTGCACAGTGAGGAATGTAATATACTCCAGCACAGTGAGGAATATAATACACTCCAGCACAGTGAGGAATATAATACACTCCAGCACAGTGAGCGATATAACACACTCCAGCACAGTGAGGGATATAATACACTGAAGCACAGTGAGGAATATAATACACTCCAGCACAGTGAGGAATATAATACACTCCAGCACAGTGAGGAATATAATACACTCCAGCACAGTGAGGAATATAATATACTCGAGCACCGGGAGGAATATAATACACTCCAGCACAGTGAGGAATATAATATATTCCTCACTGTGCTGGAGTGTATTATATTCCTCACTGTGCTGGAGTGTATTATATTCCTCCCGGTGCTCGAGTATATTATATTCCTCACTGTGCTGGAGTGTAATATACTCGAGCACCGGGAGGAATATAATACACTCCAGCACAGTGAGGAATATAATACACTCCAGCACAGTGAGGAATATAATAAAGTCCAGCAAAGTGAGGAATATAATACACTCCTGCACAGTGAGGAATGTAATATACTCCAGCACAGTGAGGAATATAATACACTCCAGCACAGTGAGGAATATAATACACTCCAGCACAGTGAGCGATATAACACACTCCAGCACAGTGAGGGATATAATACACTGAAGCACAGTGAGGAATATAATACACTCCAGCACAGTGAGGAATATAATACACTCCAGCACAGTGAGGAATATAATACACTCCAGCACGGGGAGGAATATAATACACTCCAGCACGGGGAGGAATATAATACACTCCAGCACCGGGAGGAATATAATACACTCCAGCACCGGGAGGAATATAATACACTCCAGCACCGGGAGGAATATAATGCACTCCAGCACCGGGAGGAATATAATACACTCCAGCACCGGGAGGAATATAATACACTGCAGCACAGTGAGGAATATAATACACTGCAGCACAGTGAGGGATATATTACACTCCAGCACAGTGAGGAATATTATACACTGCAGCACAGTGAGGGATACATTACACTCCAGCACAGTGAGGAATATAATACACTCCAGCACAGTGAGGAATATATTACACTCCAGCACAGTGAGGAATATAATACACTCCAGCAGTGTGAGGAATATATTACACTCCAGCACAGTGAGGAATATAATACACTCCAGCACAGTGAGGAATATAATACACTCCAGCACCGGGAGGAATATAATACACTCCAGCACCGGGAGGAATATAATACACTCCAGCACCGGGAGGAATATAATACACTCCAGCACAGGTAGGAATATAATACACTCCAGCACCGGGAGGAATATAATACACTCCAGCACAGTGAGGAATATAATACACTCCAGCACAGTGAGGAATATAATACACTCCAGCACAGTGAGGAATATAATACACTCCAGCACAGTGAGGAATATAATAAAGTCCAGCAAAGTGAGGAATATAATTCACTCCGGAACAGTGAGGAATATAATACACTCCTGCACAGTGAGGAATGTAATACACTCCAGCACAGTGAGGAATATAATACACTCCAGCACAGTGAGGAATATAATACACTCCAGCACAGTGAGGAATATAATACACTCCAGCACAGTGAGCGATATAACACACTCCAGCACAGTGAGGGATATAATACACTCCAGCACAGTGAGGAATATAATACACTCCAGCACAGTGAGGAATATAATACACTCCAGCACAGTGAGGAATATAATACACTCCAGGACAGTGAGGAACATAATGCACTCCAGGACAGTGAGGAACATAATGCACTCCAGGACAGTGAGGAACATAATGCACTCCAGCACAGAGAGGAATATAATACACTCCAGCACAGTGAGGAATATAATACACTCCAGCACATCGAGGAATATAATACACTCCAGCACAGTGAGGAATATAATACACTCCAGCACGGGGAGGAATATAATACACTCCAGCACCGGGAGGAATATAATCCACTCCAGCACAGGGAGGAATATAATACACTCCAGCACCGGCAGGAATATAATACACTCCAGCACCGGGAGGAATATAATGCACTCCAGCACCGGGAGGAATATAATACACTCCAGCACCGGGAGGAATATAATACACTTCAGCACCGGGAGGAATATAATCGTCTCCAGCACAGGGAGGAATATAATCGTCTCCAGCACAGGGAGGAATATAATACACTCCAGCACCGGGAGGAATATAATACACTCCAGCACCGAGAGTAATATAATGCACTCCAGCACAGTGAGGAATATAATACACTCCAGCACCGGGAGGAATAGAATACACTCCAGCATAGTGAGGAATATAATGCACTCCAGCACCGGGAGGAATATAATACACTCCAGCACCGAGAGGAATATAATGCACTCCAGCACAGTGAGGAATATAATACACTCCAGCACAGTGAGGAATATAATACACTGCAGCACAGTGAGGGATATATTACACTCCAGCACAGTGAGGAATATAATACACTCCAGCACAGTGAGGGATATATTACACTCCAGCACAGTGAGGAATATAATACACTCCAGCACAGTGAGGAATATAATACACTCCAGCACAGTGAGGAATATATTGCACTCCAGCACAGTGAGGAATATAATGCACTCCAGTACAGTGAGGAATCTAATACACTCCAGCAGAGTGAGGAATATAATACACTCCAGCACAGTGAGGAATATAATACACTGCAGCACACTGAGGGATATATTACACTCCAGCACAGTGAGGAATATAATACACTCCAGCACAGTGAGGAATATAATACACTCCAGCACAGTGAGGAATATAATACACTGCAGCACAGTGAGGGATATGTTACACTCCAGCACAGTGAGGAATATAATACACTGCAGCACAGTGAGGGATATATTACACTCCAGCACAGTGAGGAATATAATACACTCCAGCACAGTGAGGAATATAATACACTCCAGCACAGTGAGGAATATAATACACTCCAGCACAGTGAGGAATATAATACACTCCAGCACATTGAGGAATATAACACACTCCAGCACAGTGAGGAATATAATACACTGCAGAACAGTGAGGGATATATTACACTCCAGCACAGTGAGGAATATAATACACTCCAGCACAGTTCTTTCTTCTTTGGGCCTCCTTATCTCGAGAGACAATGGATACGCGCCTGGAGGTGGTCAGTGGTTTGTGAAGCAGAGCCTGCAGTGGCTATAAAGGCCAATTCTGGAGTGACAGGCTCTTCCACAGGTGCTGCAGAGAAATTTGTTTGTTGGGGCTGTTGCACAGTTGGCTCTCCCCTTGCGCCTCTGTCTTTTTTCCTGCCAACTACTAAGTCTCTTTGACTCGCCACAATTTAGCCCTGTCTTTATGGCTGCCCGCCAGCTCTGGCGAATGCTGGCAACTGACTCCCACGACTTGTGATCAATGTCACACGATTTCATGTCACGTTTGCAGACGTCTTTATAACGGAGACATGGACGGCCGGTGGGTCTGATACCAGTGGCGAGCTCGCTGTACAATGTGTCTTTGGGGATCCTGCCATCTTCCATGCGGCTCACATGGCCAAGCCATCTCAAGCGCCGCTGACTCAGTAGTGTGTATAAGCTGGGGGTGTTGGCCGCTTCAAGGACTTCTGTGTTGGAGATATAGTCCTGCCACCTGATGCCAAGTATTCTCCGAAGGCAGCGAAGATGGAATGAATTGAGACGTCGCTCTTGGCTGGCATACGTTGTCCAGGCCTCGCTGCCGTAGAGCAAGGTACTGAGGACACAGGCCTGATACACTCGGACTTTTGTGTTCCGTGTCAGTGCGCCATTTTCCCACACTCTCTTGGCCAGTCTGGACATAGCAGTGGAAGCCTTACCCATGCGCTTGTTGATTTCTGCATCTAGAGACAGGTTACTGGTGATAGTTGAGCCTAGGTAGGTGAACTCTTGAACCACTTCCAGAGCGTGGTCGCCAATATTGATGGATGGAGCATTTCTGACATCCTGCCCCATGATGTTCGTTTTCTTGAGGCTGATGGTTAGGCCAAATTCATTGCAGGCAGACGCAAACCTGTCGATGAGACTCTGCAGGCATTCTTCAGTGTGAGATGTTAAAGCAGCATCGTCAGCAAAGAGGAGTTCTCTGATGAGGACTTTCCGTACTTTGGACTTCGCTCTTAGACGGGCAAGGTTGAACAACCTGCCCCCTGATCTTGTGTGGAGGAAAATTCCTTCTTCAGAGGATTTGAACGCATGTGAAAGCAGCAGGGAAAAGAAAATCCCAAAAAGTGTGGGTGCGAGAACACAGCCCTGTTTCACACCACTCAGGATAGGAAAGGGCTCTGATGAGGAGCCACCATGTTGAATTGTGCCTTTCATATTGTCATGGAATGAGGTGATGATACTTAGTAGCTTTGGTGGACATCCGATCTTTTCTAGTAGTCTGAAGAGACCACGTCTGCTGACGAGGTCAAAGGCTTTGGTGAGATCAATGAAAGCAATGTAGAGGGGCATCTGTTGTTCACGGCATTTCTCCTGTATCTGACGAAGGGAGAACAGCATGTCAATAGTCGATCTCTCTGCACGAAAGCCACACTGTGCCTCAGGGTAGACGCGCTCGGCCAGCTTCTGGAGCCTGTTCAGAGCGACTCGAGCACAGTGAAGAATATAATACACTCCAGCACAGTGAGGGATATATTACACTCCAGCACAGTGAGGAATATAATACACTCCAGCACAGTGAGGAATATAATACACTCCAGCACAGTGAGGAATATAATACACTCCAGCAGTGTGAGGAATATATTACACTCCAGCACAATCAGGAATATAATACACTCCAGCACCGGGAGGAATATAATACACTCCAGCACAGGTAGGAATATAATACACTCCAGCACCGGGAGGAATATAATACACTCCAGCACAGTGAGGAATATAATATACTCGAGCACCGGGAGGAATATAATACACTCCAGCACAGTGAGGAATATAATACACTCCAGCACAGTGAGGAATATAATTCACTCCTGCACAGTGAGGAATGTAATACACTCCAGCACAGTGAGGAATATAATACACTCCAGCACAGTGAGGGATATAATACACTCCAGCACAGTGAGGAATATAATACACTCCAGCACAGTGAGCGATATAACACACTCCAGCACAGTGAGGGATATAATACACTCCAGCACCGGGAGGAATATAATACACTCCAGCACAGTGAGGAATATAATACACTCCAGCACAGTGAGGGATATAATACACTCCAGCACAGTGAGGAATATAATACACTCCAGCAGAGTGAGCGATATAACACACTCCAGCACAGTGAGGGATATAATACACTCCAGCACAGTGAGGAATATAATACACTCCAGCACAGTGAGGAATATAACACACTCCAGCACAGTGAGGGATATAATACGCTCCAGCACAGTGAGGAATATAATACACTGCAGCACAGTGAGGGATATATTACTCTCCAGCACAGTGAGGAATATAATACACTCCAGCACAGAGAGGAATATAATACAATCCAGCACCGAAGGAATATAATACACTGCAGCTCAGTGAGGAATATAATACACTCCAGCACAGTGAGGGATATATTACACTCCAGCACAGTGAGGAATATAATGCACTCCAGCACAGTGAGGAATCTAATACACTCCAGCAGAGTGAGGAATATAATACACTCCAGCAGAGTGAGGAATATAATACACTGCAGCACAGTGAGGGATATATTACACTCCAGCACAATGACGAATATAATACACTCCAGCACAGTGAGGAATGTAATAAAGTGCAGCAAAGTGAGGAATATAATTCACTCCAGCACAGTGTGGAATATAATACACTCCTGCACAGTGAGGGATATATTACACTCCAGCACAGTGAGGAATATAATACACTCCAGCAGAGTGAGGAATATAATACACTCCTGCACAGTGAGGGATATATTACACTCCAGCACAGTGAGGAATATAATACACCCCAGCACAGTGAGGAATCTAATACACTCCAGCAGAGTGAGGAATATAATACACTCCAGCACAGTGAGGGATATTATACATTCCAGCACAGTGAGGAATATAATACACGCCAGCACAGTGAGGAATGTAATAAAGTGCAGCAAAGTGAGGAATATAATTCACTCCAGCACAGTGTGGAATATAATACACTCCTGCACAGTGAGGGATATATTACACTCCAGCACAGTGAGGAATATAATACACTCCAGCAGAGTGAGGAATATAATACACTCCTGCACAGTGAGGGATATATTACACTCCAGCACAGTGAGGAATATAATACACTCCAGCACAGTGAGGGATATATTACACTCCAGCACAGTGAGGAATATAATACACTCCAGCACAGTGAGGAATATAATACACTCCAGCACAGTGAGGAATATAATACACTCCAGCACAGTGAGGAATATAATACACTCCAGCAGAGTGAGGAATATAATACGCTCCAGCACAGTGAGGAATATAATACGCTACAGCACAGTGAGGAATATAATACACTCCAGCACAGTGAGGAATATAATACACTCCAGCACAGTGAGGAATATAATACACTCCTGCACAGTGAGGAATATAATACACTCCAGCACAGTGAGGAATATAATACACTCCAGCACAGTGAGGAATATAATACTCTCCAGCACAGTGAGGAATATAATACACTCCAGCACAGTGAGGAATATAATACGCTCCAGCACAGTGAGGAATATAATACGCTCCAGCACAGTGAGCGATATAACACACTCCAGCACAGTGAGGGATATAATACACTCCAGCACAGTGAGGAATATAATATACTCCAGCACAGTGAGGAATATAATACACTCCAGCACAGTGAGGAATATAATACACTCCAGCACAGTGAGGAATATAATACACTCCAGCACAGTGAGGAATATAATACGCTCCAGCACAGTGAGGAATATAATACGCTCCAGCACAGTGAGGAATATAATACACTGCAGCACAGTGAGGGATATAAGACACTCCAGCACAGTGAGCGATATAACACACTACAGCACACTGAGCGATATAACACACTCCAGCACAGTGAGGAATATAATACACTGCAGCACAGTGAGGAATATAATACACTCCAGCACAGTGAGGAATATAATAAACTCCAGCACAGTGAGGAATATAATACACTCCAGCACAGTGAGGGATATAATACACTCCAGCACAGTGAGGAATATAATACACTGCAGCACTGTGAGGAATATAATACACTCCAGCACAGTTAGGAATATAAGACACTCCAGCACAGTGAGGAATATAATACACTCCAGCACAGTGAGGAATATAATACGCTCCAGCACAGTGAGGAATATAATAAGCTCCAGCACAGTGAGGAATATAATACACTCCAGCACAGTGAGGAATATAATACACTCCAGCACAGTGAGGAATATAATACAATCCAGCACAGTGAGGAATATAATACATTGCAGCACAGTGAGGGATATATTACACTCCAGCACAGTGAGGAATATAATACACTCCAGCACAGTGAGGAATTTAATACAATCCAGCACCGAAGGAATATAATACACTCCAGCACAGTGAGGAATATAATACACTGCAGCACAGTGAGGGATATATTACACTCCAGCACAGTGAGGAATATAATACACTGCAGCACAGTGAGGGATATATTACACTCCAGCACAGTGAGGAATATAACACACTGCAGCACAGTGAGGAATTTAATACAATCCAGCACCGAAGGAATATAATACACTCCAGCACAGTGAGGAATATAATACACTGCAGCACAGTGAGGGATATATTACACTCCAGCACAGTGAGGAATATAATACACTGCAGCACAGTGAGGGATATATTACACTCCAGCACAATGAGGAATATAATACACTCCAGCACAGTGAGGGATATATTACACTGCAGCACAGTGAGGGATATATTACACTCCAGCACAGTGAGGAATATAATGCACTGCAGCACAGTGAGGGATATATTACACTCCAGCACAGTGAGGAATATAAGACACTCCAGCACAGTGAGGGATATAATACACTCCAGCACAATGAGGAATATAATACACTCCAGCACAGTGAGGAATATAATACGCTCCAGCACAGTGAGGAATATAATACGCTCCAGCACAGTGAGGAATATAATACACTCCAGCACAGTGAGGAATATAATACACTCCAGCACAGTGAGGAATATAATACAATCCAGCACAGTGAGGAATATAATACACTGCAGCACAGTGAGGGATATATTACACTCCAGCACAGTGAGGAATTTAATACAATCCAGCACCGAAGGAATATAATACACTCCAGCACAGTGAGGAATATAATACACTCCAGCACAGTGAGGAATTTAATACAATCCAGCACCGAAGGAATATAATACACTCCAGCACAATGAGGAATATAATACACTCCAGCACAGGGAGGAATATAATACATTCCAGCACAGTGAGGGATATATTACACTCCAGCACAGTGAGGAATATAATACACTCCAGCACAGTGAGGGATATATTACACTCCAGCACAGTGAGGAATATAATACACTGCAGCACAGTGAGGGATATATTACACTCCAGCACAGTGAGGAATATAATACACTCCAGCACAGTGAGGGATATATTACACTCCAGCACAGTGAGGAATATAATACACTGCAGCACAGTGAGGGATATATTACACTCCAGCACAGTGAGGAATATAATACACTGCAGCACAGTGAGGGATATATTACACTCCAGCACAGTGACGAATATAATACACGGCAGCACAGTGAGGGATATATTAAACTCCAGCACAGTGAGGAATATAATACACTCCAGCACAGTGAGGAATATAATACACTCTAGCACATTGAGGGATATATTACACTCCAGCACATTGAGGAATATAATACACTCCAGCACAATGAGGAATATAATACAATCCAGCACAGTGAGGAATATAATGCACTCCAGCACCGGGAGGAATATAATACACTCCAGCACAGTGAGGAATATATTACACTCCAGCACAGTGAGGAATATAATACACTCCAGCACAATGAGGAATATAATACAATCCAGCACAGTGAGGATTATAATACACTCCAGCACCGGGAGGAATATAATACACTCCAGCACAGTGAGGAATATAATACACTCCAGCACAGTGAGGAATATAATACACTCCAGCAAAATGAGGAATATAATACAATCCAGCACAGTGAGGAATATAATACACTCCAGCACCGGGAGGAATATAATACACTCCAGCACAGTGAGGAATATAATACACTCCAGCACAGTGAGGAATATAATACACTCCAGCACAGTGAGGAATATAATACACTCCAGCACAGTGAGGAATATAATACACTCCAGCACAGTGAGGAATATAATACGCTCCAGCACAGTGAGGAATATAATACGCTACAGCACAGTGAGGAATATAATACACTCCAGCACAGTGAGGAATATTATACACTCCTGCACAGTGAGGAATATAATACACTCCAGCACAGTGAGGAATATAATACACTCCAGCACAGTGAGGAATATAATACACTCCAGCACAGTGAGGAATATAATACACTCCAGCACAGTGAGGAATATAATACTCTCCAGCACAGTGAGGAATGTAATACGCTCCAGCACAGTGAGGAATATAATAGGCTCCAGCACAGTGAGGAATATAATACGCTCCAGCACAGTGAGCGATATAACACACTCCAGCAGAGTGGGGGATATAATACACTCCAGCACAGTGAGGAATAAAATATACTCCAGCACAGTGAGGAATATAATACGCTCCAGCACAGTGAGGAATATAATACACTGCAGCACAGTGAGGGATATATTACACTCCAGAACAGTGAGGAATATAATACACTGCAGCACAGTGAGGGATATATTACACTACAGCACAGTGAGGAATATAATACACTCCAGCACAGTGAGGAATATATTACACTCCAGCACAGTGAGGAATATAATACACTCCAGCAGTGTGAGGAATATATTACACTCCAGCACAATGAGGAATATAGTACACTCCAGCAGTGTGAGGAATATAATACACTCCAGCACAGTGAGGAATATAATACAATCCAGCACCAGGAGGAATATAATACACTCCAGCACAGTGAGGAATCTAATACACTCCAGCAGAGTGAGGAATATAATACACTCTAGCACATTGAGGGATATATTACACTCCAGCACATTGAGGAATATAATACACTCCAGCACAGTGAGGCATATATTACACTCCAGCACAGTGAGGAATATAATACACTCCAGCACAATGAGGAATATAATACAATCCAGCACAGTGAGGAATATAATACACTCCAGCACCGGGAGGAATATAATACACTCCAGCACAGTGAGGAATATAATACACTCCAGCACAGTGAGGAATATAATACACTCCAGCACAGTGAGGAATATAATACACTCCAGCACAGTGAGGAATATAATACACTCCAGCACAGTGAGGAATATAATACACTCCAGCACAGTGAGGAATATAATACTCTCCAGCACAGTGAGGAATATAATACACTCCAGCACAGTGAGGAATATAATAGACTCCAGCACTGTGAGGAATATAATACGCTCCAGCACAGTGAGCGATATAACACACTCCAGCACTGCGAGGAATATAATACACTCCAGCACAGTGAAGAATATAATACACTCCAGCACAGTGAGGAATATAATACACTCCAGCACAGTGAGGAATATAATAAACTCCAGCACAGTGAGGAATATAATACACTCCAGCACAGTGAGGGATATAATACACTCCAGCACAGTGAGGAATATAATACAGTGCAGCACTGTGAGGAATATAATACACTCCAGCTCAGTGAGGAATAGAAGACACTCCAGCACAGTGAGGGATATAATACACTCCAGCACAGTGAGGAATATAATACACTCCAGCACAGTGAGGAATATAATACGCTCCAGCACAGTGAGGAATATAATACACTCCAGCACAGTGAGGAATATAATACACTCCAGCACAGTGAGGAATTTAATACAATCCAGCACAGTGAGGAATATAATACACTGCAGCACAGTGAGGGATATATTACACTACAGCACAGTGAGGAATATAATACACTCTAGCACAGTGAGGAATTTAAAACAATCCAGCACCTAAGGAATATAATACACTCCAGCACAATGAGGAATATAATACACTCCAGCACAGGGAGGAATATAATACACTCCAGCACAGGGAGGAATATAATACACTCCAGCACAGTGAGGGATATATTACACTCCAGCACAGTGAGGAATATAATACACTGCAGCACAGTGAGGGATATATTACACTCCAGCACAGTGAGGAATATAATACACTGCAGCACAGTGAGGGATATATTACACTCCAGCACAGTGAGGAATATAATACACTCCAGCACAGTGAGGAATATAATACACTGCAGCACAGTGAGGAATATAATACACTGCAGCACAGTGAGGGATATATTACACTCCAGCACAGTGAGGAATATAATGCACTGCAGCACAGTGAGGGATATATTACACTCCAGCACAGTGAGGAATCTCATACACTGCAGCACAGTGAGGGATATATTAAACTCCAGCACAGTGAGGAATATAATACACTCCAGCACAGTGAGGAATATAATACACTCCAGCACAGTGAGGAATATAATACACTGCAGCACAGTGAGGAATATAATACACTGCAGCACAGTGAGGGATATATTACACTCCAGCACAGTGAGGAATATAATACACTGCAGCACAGTGAGGGATATATAACACTCCAGCACAGTGAGGAATATAATACACTCCAGCACAGTGAGGGATATATTACACTCCAGCACAGTGAGGAATATAATACACTCCAGCACAGTGAGGAATATAATACACTGCAGCACAGTGAGGAATATAATACACTGCAGCACAGTGAGGAATATAATACACTGCAGCACAGTGAGGGATATATTACACTCCAGCACAGTGAGGAATATAATACACTGCAGCACAGTGAGGGATATATTACACTCCAGCACAGTGAGGAATATAATACACTCCAGCACAGTGAGGAATATATTACACTCCAGCACAGTGAGGAATATAATACACTCCAGCAGTGTGAGGAATATATTACACTCCAGCAGTGTGAGGAATATAATACACTCCAGCAGTGTGAGGAATATAATACACTCCAGCACAGTGAGGAATATAATACAATCCAGCACCAGGAGGAATATAATACACTCCAGCACAGTGAGGAATCTAATACACTCCAGCAGAGTGAGGAATATAATACACTCTAGCACATTGAGGGATATATTACACTCCAGCACATTGAGGAATATAATACACTCCAGCACAGTGAGGCATATATTACACTCCAGCACAGTGAGGAATATAATACACTCCAGCACAGTGAGGAATATAATACACTCCAGCACAATGAGGAATATAATACAATCCAGCACAGTGAGGAATATAATACAATCCAGCACCGGGAGGAATATAATACACACCAGCACAGTGAGGAATCTAATACACTCCAGCAGAGTGAGGAATATAATACACTCCAGCACAGTGAGGAATATAATACACTGCAGCACAGTGAGGGATATAATACACTGCAGCACAGTGAGGAATATAATACACTCCAGTCCAGTGAGGAATATAATACACTCCAGCACCGGGAGGAATATAATACACTCCAGCACCGGGAGGAATATAATACACTCCAGCACCGGGAGGAATATGATACACTCCAGCACCGGGAGGAATATAATACACTCCAGCACCGGGAGGAATATAATACAATCCAGCACAGTGAGGAATATAATACACTCCAGCACCGGGAGGAATATAATACACTCCAGCACACGTAGGAATATAATACACTCCAGCACCGGGAGGAATATAATACACTCCAGCACAGTGAGGAATATAATACACTCCAGCACAGTGAGGAATATAATATACTCGAGCACCGGGAGGAATATAATACACTCCAGCACAGTGAGGAATATAATACACTCCAGCACAGTGAGGAATATAATATACTCGAGAACCGGGAGGAATAGAATACACTCCAGCACAGTGAGGAATATAATACACTCCAGCACAGTGAGGAATATAATATACTCGAGAACCGGGAGGAATAGAATACACTCCAGCACAGTGAGGAATATAATACACTCCAGCACAGTGAGGAATATAATATACTCGAGCACCGGGAGGAATATAATACACTCCAGCACAGTGAGGAATATAAAATACTTGAGCACCGGGAGGAATATAATACAGTCCAGCACAGTGAGGAATATAATACACTCCAGCACAGTGAGGAATCTAATACACTCCAGCAGAGTGAGGAATATAATACACTCCAGCACAGTGAGGAATATAATACACTCCAGCACAGTGAGGAATATAATACACTCCAGCACAGTGAGGAATATAATACACTCCAGCACAGTGAGGAATATAATACACTCCAGCACAGTGAGGAATATAATACACTCCAGCACAGTGAGGAATATAATACACTCCAGCACAGTGAGGAATATAATACACTCCAGCACAGTGAGGATTATAATACACTCCAGCACAGTGAGGATTATAATACACTCCAGCACAGTGAGGAATATAATATACTCGAGCACCAGGAGGAATATAATACACTCCAGCACAGTGAGGAATATAATACACTCCAGCACAGTGAGGGATATATTACACTCCAGCACAGTGAGGAATATAATACACTGCAGCACAGTGAGGGATATATTCCACTCCAGCACAGTGAGGAATATAATACACTGCAGCACAGTGAGGGATATATTACACTCCAGCACAGTGAGGAATATAATACACTGCAGCACAGTGAGGGATATATTACACTCCAGCACAGTGAGGAATATAATGCACTGCAGCACAGTGAGGGATATATTACACTCCAGCACAGTGAGGAATCTCATACACTGCAGCACAGTGAGGGATATATTAAACTCCAGCACAGTGAGGAATATAATACACTCCAGCACAGTGAGGAATATAATACACTCCAGCACAGTGAGGAATATAATACACTGCAGCACAGTGAGGAATATAATACACTGCAGCACAGTGAGGGATATATTACACTCCAGCACAGTGAGGAATATAATACACTGCAGCACAGTGAGGGATATATAACACTCCAGCACAGTGAGGAATATAATACACTCCAGCACAGTGAGGGATATATTACACTCCAGCACAGTGAGGAATATAATACACTCCAGCACAGTGAGGAATATAATACACTGCAGCACAGTGAGGAATATAATACACTGCAGCACAGTGAGGAATATAATACACTGCAGCACAGTGAGGGATATATTACACTCCAGCACAGTGAGGAATATAATACACTGCAGCACAGTGAGGGATATATTACACTCCAGCACAGTGAGGAATATAATACACTCCAGCACAGTGAGGAATATATTACACTCCAGCACAGTGAGGAATATAATACACTCCAGCAGTGTGAGGAATATATTACACTCCAGCAGTGTGAGGAATATAATACACTCCAGCAGTGTGAGGAATATAATACACTCCAGCACAGTGAGGAATATAATACAATCCAGCACCAGGAGGAATATAATACACTCCAGCACAGTGAGGAATCTAATACACTCCAGCAGAGTGAGGAATATAATACACTCTAGCACATTGAGGGATATATTACACTCCAGCACATTGAGGAATATAATACTCTCCAGCACAGTGAGGCATATATTACACTCCAGCACAGTGAGGAATATAATACACTCCAGCACAGTGAGGAATATAATACACTCCAGCACAATGAGGAATATAATACAATCCAGCACAGTGAGGAATATAATACAATCCAGCACCGGGAGGAATATAATACACACCAGCACAGTGAGGAATCTAATACACTCCAGCAGAGTGAGGAATATAATACACTCCAGCACAGTGAGGAATATAATACACTGCAGCACAGTGAGGGATATAATACACTGCAGCACAGTGAGGAATATAATACACTCCAGTCCAGTGAGGAATATAATACACTCCAGCACCGGGAGGAATATAATACACTCCAGCACCGGGAGGAATATAATACACTCCAGCACCGGGAGGAATATGATACACTCCAGCACCGGGAGGAATATAATACACTCCAGCACAGTGAGGAATATAATACAATCCAGCACAGTGAGGAATATAATACACTCCAGCACCGGGAGGAATATAATACACTCCAGCACACGTAGGAATATAATACACTCCAGCACCGGGAGGAATATAATACACTCCAGCACAGTGAGGAATATAATACACTCCAGCACAGTGAGGAATATAATATACTCGAGCACCGGGAGGAATATAATACACTCCAGCACAGTGAGGAATATAATACACTCCAGCACAGTGAGGAATATAATATACTCGAGAACCGGGAGGAATAGAATACACTCCAGCACAGTGAGGAATATAATACACTCCAGCACAGTGAGGAATATAATACACTCGAGAACCGGGAGGAATAGAATACACTCCAGCACAGTGAGGAATATAATACACTCCAGCACAGTGAGGAATATAATATACTCGAGCACCGGGAGGAATATAATACACTCCAGCACAGTGAGGAATATAAAATACTTGAGCACCGGGAGGAATATAATACAGTTCAGCACAGTGAGGAATATAATACACTCCAGCACAGTGAGGAATCTAATACACTCCAGCAGAGTGAGGAATATAATACACTCCAGCACAGTGAGGAATATAATACACTCCAGCACAGTGAGGAATATAATACACTCCAGCACAGTGAGGAATATAATACACTCCAGCACAGTGAGGAATATAATACACTCCAGCACAGTGAGGAATATAATACACTCCAGCACAGTGAGGAATATAATACACTCCAGCACAGTGAGGAATATAATACACTCCAGCACAGTGAGGAATATAATACACTCCAGCACAGTGAGGATTATAATACACTCCAGCACAGTGAGGATTATAATACACTCCAGCACAGTGAGGAATATAATATACTCGAGCACCAGGAGGAATATAATACACTCCAGCACAGTGAGGAATATAATACACTCCAGCACAGTGAGGGATATATTACACTCCAGCACAGTGAGGAATATAATACACTGCAGCACAGTGAGGGATATATTCCACTCCAGCACAGTGAGGAATATAATACACTGCAGCACAGTGAGGGATATATTACACTCCAGCACAGTGAGGAATATAATACACTGCAGCACAGTGAGGGATATATTACACTCCAGCACAGTGAGGAATATAATGCACTGCAGCACAGTGAGGGATATATTACACTCCAGCACAGTGAGGAATCTCATACACTGCAGCACAGTGAGGGATATATTAAACTCCAGCACAGTGAGGAATATAATACACTCCAGCACAGTGAGGAATATAATACACTCCAGCACAGTGAGGAATATTATACACTGCAGCACTGTGAGGAATATAATACACTGCAGCACAGTGAGGGATATATTACACTCCAGCACAGTGAGGAATATAATACACTGCAGCACAATGAGGGATATATAACACTCCAGCACAGTGAGGAATATAATGCACTCCAGCACAGTGAGGGATATATTACACTCCTGCACAGTGAGGAATATAATACACTCCAGCACAGTGAGGAATATAATACACTGCAGCACAGTGAGGAATAATACACTGCAGCACAGTGAGGAATATAATACACTCCAGCACAGTGAGGGATATATTACACTCCAGCACAGTGAGGAATATAATACACTGCAGCACAGTGAGGGATATATTGCACTCCAGCACAGTGAGGAATATAATACACTCCAGCACAGTGAGGAATATATTACACTCCAGCACAGTGAGGAATATAATACACTCCAGCAGTGTGAGGAATATATTACACTCCAGCACAGTGAGGAATATAATACACTCCAGCAGTGTGAGGAATATAATACACTCCAGCACAGTGAGGAATATAATACAATCCAGCACCAGGAGGAATATAATACACTCCAGCACAGTGAGGAATCTAATACACTCCAGCAGAGTGAGGAATATAATACACTCTAGCACATTGAGGGATATATTACACTCCAGCACATTGAGGAATATAATACACTCCAGCACAGTGAGGCATATATTACACTCCAGCACAGTGAGGAATATAATACACTCCAGCACAATGAGGAATATAATACAATCCAGCACAGTGAGGAATATAATACAATCCAGCACCGGGAGGAATATAATACACACCAGCACAGTGAGGAATATAATACACTGCAGCACAGTGAGGAATATAATACACTGCAGCACAGTGAGGGATATATTACACTCCAGCACAGTGAGGAATATAATACACTGCAGCACAGTGAGGGATATATAACACTCCAGCACAGTGAGGAATATAATACACTCCAGCACAGTGAGGGATATATTACACTCCAGCACAGTGAGGAATATAATACACTCCAGCACAGTGAGGAATATAATACACTGCAGCACAGTGAGGAATATAATACACTGCAGCACAGTTAGGAATATAATACACTGCAGCACAGTGAGGGATATATTACACTCCAGCACAGTGAGGAATATAATACACTGCAGCACAGTGAGGGATATATTACACTCCAGCACAGTGAGGAATATAATACACTCCAGCACAGTGAGGAATATATTACACTCCAGCACAGTGAGGAATATAATACACTCCAGCAGTGTGAGGAATATATTACACTCCAGCAGTGTGAGGAATATAATACACTCCAGCAGTGTGAGGAATATAATACACTCCAGCACAGTGAGGAATATAATACAATCCAGCACCAGGAGGAATATAATACACTCCAGCACAGTGAGGAATCTAATACACTCCAGCAGAGTGAGGAATATAATACACTCTAGCACATTGAGGGATATATTACACTCCAGCACATTGAGGAATATAATACACTCCAGCACAGTGAGGCATATATTACACTCCAGCACAGTGAGGAATATAATACACTCCAGCACAGTGAGGAATATAATACACTCCAGCACAATGAGGAATATAATACAATCCAGCACAGTGAGGAATATAATACAATCCAGCACCGGGAGGAATATAATACACACCAGCACAGTGAGGAATCTAATACACTCCAGCAGAGTGAGGAATATAATACACTCCAGCACAGTGAGGAATATAATACACTCCAGCACAGTGAGGGATATAATACACTGCAGCACAGTGAGGAATATAATACACTGCAGCACAGTGAGGGATACATTACACTCCAGTCCAGTGAGGAATATAATACACTCCAGCACCGGGAGGAATATAATACACTCCAGCACCGGGAGGAATATGATACACTCCAGCACCGGGAGGAATATAATACACTCCAGCACAGTGAGGAATATAATACAATCCAGCACAGTGAGGAATATAATACACTCCAGCACCGGGAGGAATATAATACACTCCAGCACACGTAGGAATATAATACACTCCAGCACCGGGAGGAATATAATACACTCCAGCACAGTGAGGAATATAATACACTCCAGCACAGTGAGGAATATAATATACTCGAGCACCGGGAGGAATATAATACACTCCAGCACAGTGAGGAATATAATACACTCCAGCACAGTGAGGAATATAATATACTCGAGAACCGGGAGGAATAGAATACACTCCAGCACAGTGAGGAATATAATACACTCCAGCACAGTGAGGAATATAATATACTCGAGAACCGGGAGGAATAGAATACACTCCAGCACAGTGAGGAATATAATACACTCCAGCACAGTGAGGAATATAATATACTCGAGCACCGGGAGGAATATAATACACTCCAGCACAGTGAGGAATATAAAATACTCGAGCACCGGGAGGAATATAATACAGTCCAGCACAGTGAGGAATATAATACACTCCAGCACAGTGAGGAATCTAATACACTCCAGCAGAGTGAGGAATATAATACACTCCAGCACAGTGAGGAATATAATACACTCCAGCACAGTGAGGAATATAATACACTCCAGCACAGTGAGGAATATAATATACTCGAGAACCGGGAGGAATAGAATACACTCCAGCACAGTGAGGAATATAATACACTCCAGCACAGTGAGGAATATAATATACTCGAGAACCGGGAGGAATAGAATACACTCCAGCACAGTGAGGAATATAATACACTCCAGCACAGTGAGGAATATAATATACTCGAGCACCGGGAGGAATATAATACACTCCAGCACAGTGAGGAATATAAAATACTTGAGCACCGGGAGGAATATAATACAGTCCAGCACAGTGAGGAATATAATACACTCCAGCACAGTGAGGAATCTAATACACTCCAGCAGAGTGAGGAATATAATACACTCCAGCACAGTGAGGAATATAATACACTCCAGCACAGTGAGGAATATAATACACTCCAGCACAGTGAGGAATATAATACACTCCAGCACAGTGAGGAATATAATACACTCCAGCACAGTGAGGAATATAATACACTCCAGCACAGTGAGGAATATAATACACTCCAGCACAGTGAGGAATATAATACACTCCAGCACAGTGAGGAATATAATACACTCCAGCACAGTGAGGATTATAATACACTCCAGCACAGTGAGGATTATAATACACTCCAGCACAGTGAGGAATATAATATACTCGAGCACCAGGAGGAATATAATACACTCCAGCACAGTGAGGAATATAATACACTCCAGCACAGTGAGGGATATATTACACTCCAGCACAGTGAGGAATATAATACACTGCAGCACAGTGAGGGATATATTCCACTCCAGCACAGTGAGGAATATAATACACTGCAGCACAGTGAGGGATATATTACACTCCAGCACAGTGAGGAATATAATACACTGCAGCACAGTGAGGGATATATTACACTCCAGCACAGTGAGGAATATAATGCACTGCAGCACAGTGAGGGATATATTACACTCCAGCACAGTGAGGAATCTCATACACTGCAGCACAGTGAGGGATATATTAAACTCCAGCACAGTGAGGAATATAATACACTCCAGCACAGTGAGGAATATAATACACTCCAGCACAGTGAGGAATATTATACACTGCAGCACTGTGAGGAATATAATACACTGCAGCACAGTGAGGGATATATTACACTCCAGCACAGTGAGGAATATAATACACTGCAGCACAGTGAGGGATATATTACACTCCTGCACAGTGAGGAATATAATACACTCCAGCACAGTGAGGAATATAATACACTGCAGCACAGTGAGGAATAATACACTGCAGCACAGTGAGGAATATAATACACTCCAGCACAGTGAGGGATATATTACACTCCAGCACAGTGAGGAATATAATACACTGCAGCACAGTGAGGGATATATTGCACTCCAGCACAGTGAGGAATATAATACACTCCAGCACAGTGAGGAATATATTACACTCCAGCACAGTGAGGAATATAATACACTCCAGCAGTGTGAGGAATATATTACACTCCAGCACAGTGAGGAATATAATACACTCCAGCAGTGTGAGGAATATAATACACTCCAGCACAGTGAGGAATATAATACAATCCAGCACCAGGAGGAATATAATACACTCCAGCACAGTGAGGAATCTAATACACTCCAGCAGAGTGAGGAATATAATACACTCTAGCACATTGAGGGATATATTACACTCCAGCACATTGAGGAATATAATACACTCCAGCACAGTGAGGCATATATTACACTCCAGCACAGTGAGGAATATAATACACTCCAGCACAATGAGGAATATAATACAATCCAGCACAGTGAGGAATATAATACAATCCAGCACCGGGAGGAATATAATACACACCAGCACAGTGAGGAATATAATACACTGCAGCACAGTGAGGAATATAATACACTGCAGCACAGTGAGGGATATATTACACTCCAGCACAGTGAGGAATATAATACACTGCAGCACAGTGAGGGATATATAACACTCCAGCACAGTGAGGAATATAATACACTCCAGCACAGTGAGGGATATATTACACTCCAGCACAGTGAGGAATATAATACACTCCAGCACAGTGAGGAATATAATACACTGCAGCACAGTGAGGAATATAATACACTGCAGCACAGTGAGGAATATAATACACTGCAGCACAGTGAGGGATATATTACACTCCAGCACAGTGAGGAATATAATACACTGCAGCACAGTGAGGGATATATTACACTCCAGCACAGTGAGGAATATAATACACTCCAGCACAGTGAGGAATATATTACACTCCAGCACAGTGAGGAATATAATACACTCCAGCAGTGTGAGGAATATATTACACTCCAGCAGTGTGAGGAATATAATACACTCCAGCAGTGTGAGGAATATAATACACTCCAGCACAGTGAGGAATATAATACAATCCAGCACCAGGAGGAATATAATACACTCCAGCACAGTGAGGAATCTAATACACTCCAGCAGAGTGAGGAATATAATACACTCTAGCACATTGAGGGATATATTACACTCCAGCACATTGAGGAATATAATACACTCCAGCACAGTGAGGCATATATTACACTCCAGCACAGTGAGGAATATAATACACTCCAGCACAGTGAGGAATATAATACACTCCAGCACAATGAGGAATATAATACAATCCAGCACAGTGAGGAATATAATACAATCCAGCACCGGGAGGAATATAATACACACCAGCACAGTGAGGAATCTAATACACTCCAGCAGAGTGAGGAATATAATACACTCCAGCACAGTGAGGAATATAATACACTGCAGCACAGTGAGGGATATAATACACTGCAGCACAGTGAGGAATATAATACACTGCAGCACAGTGAGGGATACATTACACTCCAGTCCAGTGAGGAATATAATATACTCCAGCACCGGGAGGAATATAATACACTCCAGCACCGGGAGGAATATGATACACTCCAGCACCGGGAGGAATATAATACACTCCAGCACAGTGAGGAATATAATACAATCCAGCACAGTGAGGAATATAATACACTCCAGCACCGGGAGGAATATAATACACTCCAGCACACGTAGGAATATAATACACTCCAGCACCGGGAGGAATATAATACACTCCAGCACAGTGAGGAATATAATACACTCCAGCACAGTGAGGAATATAATATACTCGAGCACCGGGAGGAATATAATACACTCCAGCACAGTGAGGAATATAATACACTCCAGCACAGTGAGGAATATAATATACTCGAGAACCGGGAGGAATAGAATACACTCCAGCACAGTGAGGAATATAATACACTCCAGCACAGTGAGGAATATAATATACTCGAGAACCGGGAGGAATAGAATACACTCCAGCACAGTGAGGAATATAATACACTCCAGCACAGTGAGGAATATAATATACTCGAGCACCGGGAGGAATATAATACACTCCAGCACAGTGAGGAATATAAAATACTCGAGCACCGGGAGGAATATAATACAGTCCAGCACAGTGAGGAATATAATACACTCCAGCACAGTGAGGAATCTAATACACTCCAGCAGAGTGAGGAATATAATACACTCCAGCACAGTGAGGAATATAATACACTCCAGCACAGTGAGGAATATAATACACTCCAGCACAGTGAGGAATATAATACACTCCAGCACAGTGAGGAATATAATACACTCCAGCACAGTGAGGAATATAATACACTCCAGCACAGTGAGGAATATAATACACTCCAGCACAGTGAGGAATATAATACACTCCAGCACAGTGAGGAATATAATACACTCCAGCACAGTGAGGATTATAATACACTCCAGCACAGTGAGGATTATAATACACTCCAGCACAGTGAGGAATATAATATACTCGAGCACCAGGAGGAATATAATACACTCCAGCACAGTGAGGAATATAATACACTCCAGCACAGTGAGGGATATATTACACTCCATCACAGTGATGAATATAATACACTGCAGCACAGTGAGGGATATATTCCACTCCTGCACAGTGAGGAATATAATACACTGCAGCACAGTGAGGGATATATTACACTCCAGCACAGTGAGGAATATAATACACTGCAGCACAGTGAGGGATATATTACACTCCAGCACAGTGAGGAATATAATGCACTGCAGCACAGTGAGGGATATATTACACTCCAGCACAGTGAGGAATCTCATACACTGCAGCACAGTGAGGGATATATTAAACTCCAGCACAGTGAGGAATATAATACACTCCAGCATAGTGAGGAATATAATACACTCCAGCACAGTGAGGAATATTATACACTGCAGCACAGTGAGGAATATAATACACTGCAGCACAGTGAGGGATATATTACACTCCAGCAAAGTGAGGAATATAATACACTGCAGCACAGTGAGGGATATATAACACTCCAGCACAGTGAGGAATATAATGCACTCCAGCACAGTGAGGGATATATTACACTCCAGCACAGTGAGGAATATAATACACTCCAGCACAGTGAGGAATATAATACACTGCAGCACAGTGAGGAATAATACACTGCAGCACAGTGAGGAATATAATACACTCCAGCACAGTGAGGGATATATTACACTCCAGCACAGTGAGGAATATAATACACTGCAGCACAGTGAGGGATATATTGCACTCCAGCACAGTGAGGAATATAATACACTCCAGCACAGTGAGGAATATATTACACTCCAGCACAGTGAGGAATATAATACACTCCAGCAGTGTGAGGAATATATTACACTCCAGCACAGTGAGGAATATAATACACTCCAGCAGTGTGAGGAATATAATACACTCCAGCACAGTGAGGAATATAATACACTGCAGCACAGTGAGGGATATATTGCACTCCAGCACAGTGAGGAATATAATACACTCCAGCACAGTGAGGAATATATTACACTCCAGCACAGTGAGGAATATAATACACTCCAGCACAATGAGGAATATAATACAATCCAGCACAGTGAGGAATATAATACAATCCAGCACCGGGAGGAATATAATACACACCAGCACAGTGAGGAATCTAATACACTCCAGCAGAGTGAGGAATATAATACACTCCAGCACAGTGAGGAATATAATACACTGCAGCACAGTGAGGGATATAATACACTGCAGCACAGTGAGGAATATAATACACTGCAGCACAGTGAGGGATACATTACACTCCAGTCCAGTGAGGAATATAATACACTCCAGCACCGGGAGGAATATAATACACTCCAGCACCGGGAGGAATATGATACACTCCAGCACCGGGAGGAATATAATACACTCCAGCACAGTGAGGAATATAATACAATCCAGCACAGTGAGGAATATAATACACACCAGCACCGGGAGGAATATAATACACTCCAGCACACGTAGGAATATAATACACTCCAGCACCGGGAGGAATATAATACACTCCAGCACAGTGAGGAATATAATACACTCCAGCACAGTGAGGAATATAATATACTCGAGCACCGGGAGGAATATAATACACTCCAGCACAGTGAGGAATATAATACACTCCAGCACAGTGAGGAATATAATACACTGCAGCACAGTGAGGAATAATACACTGCAGCACAGTGAGGAATATAATACACTCCAGCACAGTGAGGGATATATTACACTCCAGCACAGTGAGGAATATAATACACTGCAGCACAGTGAGGGATATATTGCACTCCAGCACAGTGAGGAATATAATACACTCCAGCACAGTGAGGAATATATTACACTCCAGCACAGTGAGGAATATAATACACTCCAGCAGTGTGAGGAATATATTACACTCCAGCACAGTGAGGAATATAATACACTCCAGCAGTGTGAGGAATATAATACACTCCAGCACAGTGAGGAATATAATACAATCCAGCACCAGGAGGAATATAATACACTCCAGCACAGTGAGGAATCTAATACACTCCAGCAGAGTGAGGAATATAATACACTCTAGCACATTGAGGGATATATTACACTCCAGCACATTGAGGAATATAATACACTCCAGCACAGTGAGGCATATATTACACTCCAGCACAGTGAGGAATATAATACACTCCAGCACAATGAGGAATATAATACAATCCAGCACAGTGAGGAATATAATACAATCCAGCACCGGGAGGAATATAATACACACCAGCACAGTGAGGAATCTAATACACTCCAGCAGAGTGAGGAATATAATACACTCCAGCACAGTGAGGAATATAATACACTGCAGCACAGTGAGGGATATAATACACTGCAGCACAGTGAGGAATATAATACACTGCAGCACAGTGAGGGATACATTACACTCCAGTCCAGTGAGGAATATAATACACTCCAGCACCGGGAGGAATATAATACACTCCAGCACCGGGAGGAATATGATACACTCCAGCACCGGGAGGAATATAATACACTCCAGCACAGTGAGGAATATAATACAATCCAGCACAGTGAGGAATATAATACACACCAGCACCGGGAGGAATATAATACACTCCAGCACACGTAGGAATATAATACACTCCAGCACCGGGAGGAATATAATACACTCCAGCACAGTGAGGAATATAATACACTCCAGCACAGTGAGGAATATAATATACTCGAGCACCGGGAGGAGTATAATACACTCCAGCACAGTGAGGAATATAATACACTCCAGCACAGTGAGGAATATAATACACTCTAGCACATTGAGGGATATATTACACTCCAGCACAGTGAGGAATATAATGCACTGCAGCACAGTGAGGGATATATTACACTCCAGCACAGTGAGGAATCTCATACACTGCACACAGTGAGGGATATATTAAACTCCAGCACAGTGAGGAATATAATACACTCCAGCATAGTGAGGAATATAATACACTCCAGCACAGTGAGGAATATTATACACTGCAGCACAGTGAGGAATATAATACACTGCAGCACAGTGAGGGATATATTACACTCCAGCAAAGTGAGGAATATAATACACTGCAGCACAGTGAGGGATATATAACACTCCAGCACAGTGAGGAATATAATGCACTCCAGCACAGTGAGGGATATATTACACTCCAGCACAGTGAGGAATATAATACACTCCAGCACAGTGAGGAATATAATACACTGCAGCACAGTGAGGAATAATACACTGCAGCACAGTGAGGAATATAATACACTCCAGCACAGTGAGGGATATATTACACTCCAGCACAGTGAGGAATATAATACACTGCAGCACAGTGAGGGATATATTGCACTCCAGCACAGTGAGGAATATAATACACTCCAGCACAGTGAGGAATATATTACACTCCAGCACAGTGAGGAATATAATACACTCCAGCAGTGTGAGGAATATATTACACTCCAGCACAGTGAGGAATATAATACACTCCAGCAGTGTGAGGAATATAATACACTCCAGCACAGAGAGGAATATAATACAATCCAGCACCAGGAGGAATATAATACACTCCAGCACAGTGAGGAATCTAATACACTCCAGCAGAGTGAGGAATATAATGCACTCTAGCACATTGAGGGATATATTACACTCCAGCACATTGAGGAATATAATACACTCCAGCACAGTGAGGCATATATTACACTCCAGCACAGTGAGGAATATAATACACTCCAGCACAATGAGGAATATAATACAATCCAGCACAGTGAGGAATATAATACAATCCAGCACCGGGAGGAATATAATACACACCAGAACAGTGAGGAATCTAATACACTCCAGCAGAGTGAGGAATATAATACACTCCAGCACAGTGAGGAATATAATACACTGCAGCACAGTGAGGGATATAATACACTGCAGCACAGTGAAGAATATAATACACTGCAGCACAGTGAGGGATACATTACACTCCAGTCCAGTGAGGAATATAATACACTCCAGCACCGGGAGGAATATAATACACTCCAGCACCGGGAGGAATATGATACACTCCAGCACCGGGAGGAATATAATACACTCCAGCACAGTGAGGAATATAATACAATCCAGCACAGTGAGGAATATAATACACACCAGCACCGGGAGGAATATAATACACTCCAGCATAGTGAGGAATATAATACACTCCAGCACAGTGAGGAATATAATACACTGCAGCACAGTGAGGGATATAATACACTGCAGCACAGTGAAGAATATAATACACTGCAGCACAGTGAGGGATACATTACACTCCAGTCCAGTGAGGAATATAATACACTCCAGCACCGGGAGGAATATAATACACTCCAGCACCGGGAGGAATATGATACACTCCAGCACCGGGAGGAATATATTACACTCCAGCACAGTGAGGAATCTCATACACTGCAGCACAGTGAGGGATATATTAAACTCCAGCACAGTGAGGAATATAATACACTCCAGCATAGTGAGGAATATAATACACTCCAGCACAGTGAGGAATATTATACACTGCAGCACAGTGAGGAATATAATACACTCCAGCACAGTGAGGGATATATTACACTCCAGCACAGTGAGGAATATAATACACTGCAGCACAGTGAGGGATATATTGCACTCCAGCACAGTGAGGAATATAATACACTCCAGCACAGTGAGGAATATATTACACTCCAGCACAGTGAGGAATATAATACACTCCAGCACTGTGAGGAATATATTACACTCCAGCACAGTGAGGAATATAATACACTCCAGCAGTGTGAGGAATATAATACACTCCAGCACAGTGAGGAATATAATACAATCCAGCACCAGGAGGAATATAATACACTCCAGCACAGTGAGGAATCTAATACACTCCAGCAGAGTGAGGAATATAATACACTCTAGCACATTGAGGGATATATTACACTCCAGCACATTGAGGAATATAATACACTCCAGCACAGTGAGGCATATATTACACTCCAGCACAGTGAGGAATATAATACACTCCAGCACAATGAGGAATATAATACAATCCAGCACAGTGAGGAATATAATACAATCCAGCACCGGGAGGAATATAATACACACCAGCACAGTGAGGAATCTAATACACTCCAGCAGAGTGAGGAATATAATACTCTCCAGCACAGTGAGGAATATAATACACTGCAGCACAGTGAGGGATATAATACACTGCAGCACAGTGAGGAATATAATACACTGCAGCACAGTGAGGGATACATTACACTCCAGTCCAGTGAGGAATATAATACACTCCAGCACCGGGAGGAATATAATACACTCCAGCACCGGGAGGAATATGATACACTCCAGCACCGGGAGGAATATAATACACTCCAGCACAGTGAGGAATATAATACAATCCAGCACAGTGAGGAATATAATACACACCAGCACCGGGAGGAATATAATACACTCCAGCACACGTAGGAATATAATACACGCCAGCACCGGGAGGAATATAATACACTCCAGCTCAGTGAGGAATATAATACACTCCAGCACAGTGAGGAATATAATATACTCGAGCACCGGGAGGAATATAATACACTCCAGCACAGTGAGGAATATAATACACTCCAGCACAGTGAGGAATATAATACACTGCAGCACAGTGAGGAATAATACACTGCAGCACAGTGAGGAATATAATACACTCCAGCACAGTGAGGGATATATTACACTCCAGCACAGTGAGGAATATAATACACTGCAGCACAGTGAGGGATATATTGCACTCCAGCACAGTGAGGAATATAATACACTCCAGCACAGTGAGGAATATATTACACTCCAGCACAGTGAGGAATATAATACACTCCAGCAGTGTGAGGAATATATTACACTCCAGCACAGTGAGGAATATAATACACTCCAGCAGTGTGAGGAATATAATACACTCCAGCACAGTGAGGAATATAATACAATCCAGCACCAGGAGGAATATAATACACTCCAGCACAGTGAGGAATCTAATACACTCCAGCAGAGTGAGGAATATAATACACTCTAGCACATTGAGGGATATATTACACTCCAGCACATTGAGGAATATAATACACTCCAGCACAGTGAGGCATATATTACACTCCAGCACAGTGAGGAATATAATACACTCCAGCACAATGAGGAATATAATACAATCCAGCACAGTGAGGAATATAATACAATCCAGCACCGGGAGGAATATAATACACACCAGCACAGTGAGGAATCTAATACACTCCAGCAGAGTGAGGAATATAATACACTCCAGCACAGTGAGGAATATAATACACTGCAGCACAGTGAGGGATATAATACACTGCAGCACAGTGAGGAATATAATACACTGCAGCACAGTGAGGGATACATTACACTCCAGTCCAGTGAGGAATATAATGCACTCCAGCACCGGGAGGAATATAATACACTCCTGCACCGGGAGGAATATGATACACTCCAGCACCGGGAGGAATATAATACACTCCAGCACAGTGAGGAATATAATACAATCCAGCACAGTGAGGAATATAATACACACCAGCACCGGGAGGAATATAATACACTCCAGCACACGTAGGAATATAATACACTCCAGCACCGGGAGGAATATAATACACTCCAGCACAGTGAGGAATATAATACACTCCAGCACAGTGAGGAATATAATATACTCGAGCACCGGGAGGAATATAATACACTCCAGCACAGTGAGGAATCTAATACACTCCAGCAGAGTGAGGAATATAATACACTCTAGCACATTGAGGGATATATTACACTCCAGCACAGTGAGGAATATAATGCACTGCAGCACAGTGAGGGATATATTACACTCCAGCACAGTGAGGAATCTCATACACTGCAGCACAGTGAGGGATATATTAAACTCCAGCACAGTGAGGAATATAATACACTCCAGCATAGTGAGGAATATAATACACTCCAGCACAGTGAGGAATATTATACACTGCAGCACAGTGAGGAATATAATACACAGCAGCACAGTGAGGGATATATTACACTCCAGCCAAGTGAGGAATATAATACACTGCAGCACAGTGAGGGATATATAACACTCCAGCACAGTGAGGAATATAATGCACTCCAGCACAGTGAGGGATATATTACACTCCAGCACAGTGAGGAATATAATACACTCCAGCACAGTGAGGAATATAATACACTGCAGCACAGTGAGGAATAATACACTGCAGCACAGTGAGGAATATAATACACTCCAGCACAGTGAGGGATATATTACACTCCAGCACAGTGAGGAATATAATACACTGCAGCACAGTGAGGGATATATTGCACTCCAGCACAGTGAGGAATATAATACACTCCAGCACAGTGAGGAATATATTACACTCCAGCACAGTGAGGAATATAATACACTCCAGCAGTGTGAGGAATATATTACACTCCAGCACAGTGAGGAATATAATACACTCCAGCAGTGTGAGGAATATAATACACTCCAGCACAGTGAGGAATATAATACAATCCAGCACCAGGAGGAATATAATACACTCCAGCACAGTGAGGAATCTAATACACTCCAGCAGAGTGAGGAATATAATGCACTCTAGCACATTGAGGGATATATTACACTCCAGCACATTGAGGAATATAATACACTCCAGCACAGTGAGGCATATATTACACTCCAGCACAGTGAGGAATATAATACACTCCAGCACAATGAGGAATATAATACAATCCAGCACAGTGAGGAATATAATACAATCCAGCACCGGGAGGAATATAATACACACCAGCACAGTGAGGAATCTAATACACTCCAGCAGAGTGAGGAATATAATACACTCCAGCACAGTGAGGAATATAATACACTGCAGCACAGTGAGGGATATAATACACTGCAGCACAGTGAAGAATATAATACACTGCAGCACAGTGAGGGATACATTACACTCCAGTCCAGTGAGGAATATAATACACTCCAGCACCGGGAGGAATATAATACACTCCAGCACCGGGAGGAATATGATACACTCCAGCACCGGGAGGAATATAATACACTCCAGCACAGTGAGGAATATAATACAATCCAGCACAGTGAGGAATATAATACACACCAGCACCGGGAGGAATATAATACACTCCAGCACACGTAGGAATATAATACACTCCAGCACCGGGAGGAATATAATACACTCCAGCACAGTGAGGAATATAATACACTTCAGCACAGTGAGGAATATAATATACTCGAGCACCGGGAGGAATATAATACACTCCAGCACAGTGAGGAATATAATACACTCCAGCACAGTGAGGAATATAATACACTGCAGCACAGTGAGGAATAATACACTGCAGCACAGTGAGGAATATAATACACTCCAGCACAGTGAGGGATATATTACACTCCAGCACAGTGAGGAATATAATACACTGCAGCACAGTGAGGGATATATTGCACTCCAGCACAGTGAGGAATATAATACACTCCAGCACAGTGAGGAATATATTACACTCCAGCACAGTGAGGAATATAATACACTCCAGCAGTGTGAGGAATATATTACACTCCAGCACAGTGAGGAATATAATACACTCCAGCAGTGTGAGGAATATAATACACTCCAGCACAGTGAGGAATATAATACAATCCAGCACCAGGAGGAATATAATACACTCCAGCACAGTGAGGAATCTAATACACTCCAGCAGAGTGAGGAATATAATACACTCTAGCACATTGAGGGATATATTACACTCCAGCACATTGAGGAATATAATACACTCCAGCACAGTGAGGCATATATTACACTCCAGCACAGTGAGGAATATAATACACTCCAGCACAATGAGGAATATAATACAATCCAGCACAGTGAGGAATATAATACAATCCAGCACCGGGAGGAATATAATACACACCAGCACATTGAGGAATCTAATACACTCCAGCAGAGTGAGGAATATAATACACTCCAGCACAGTGAGGAATATAATACACTGCAGCACAGTGATGGATATAATACACTGCAGCACAGTGAGGAATATAATACACTGCAGCACAGTGAGGGATACATTACACTCCAGTCCAGTGAGGAATATAATACACTCCAGCACCGGGAGGAATATAATACACTCCAGCACCGGGAGGAATATGATACACTCCAGCACCGGGAGGAATATAATACACTCCAGCACAGTGAGGAATATAATACAATCCAGCACAGTGAGGAATATAATACACACCAGCACCGGGAGGAATATAATACACTCCAGCACACGTAGGAATATAATACAATCCAGCACGGGGAGGAATATAATACACTCCAGCACCGGGAGGAATATAATACACTCCAGCACAGTGAGGAATATAATATACTCGAGCACCGGGAGGAATATAATACACTCCAGCACAGTGAGGAATATAATACACTCCAGCACAGTGAGGAATATAATATACTCGAGAACCGGGAGGAATAGAATACACTCCAGCACAGTGAGGAATATAATACACTCCAGCACAGTGAGGAATATAATATACTCGAGAACCGGGAGGAATAGAATACACTCCAGCACAGTGAGGAATATAATACACTCCAGCACAGTGAGGAATATAATATACTCGAGCACCGGGAGGAATATAATACACTCCAGCACAGTGAGGAATATAAAATACTCGAGCACCAGGAGGAATATAATACAGTCCAGCACAGTGAGGAATATAATACACTCCAGCACAGTGAGGAATCTAATACACTCCAGCAGAGTGAGGAATATAATACACTCCAGCACAGTGAGGAATATAATACACTCCAGCACAGTGAGGAATATAATACACTCCAGCACAGTGAGGAATATAATACACTCCAGCACAGTGAGGAATATAATACACTCCAGCACAGTGAGGAATATAATACACTCCAGCACAGTGAGGAATATAATACACTCCAGCACAGTGAGGAATATAATACACTCCAGCACAGTGAGGATTATAATACACTCCAGCACAGTGAGGAATATAATATACTCGAGCACCAGGAGGAATATAATACACTCCAGCACAGTGAGGAATATAATACACTCCAGCACAGTGAGGAATATAATATACTCGAGCACCGGGAGGAACATAATACACTCCAGCACAGTGAGGAATATAATAGACTCCAGCACAGTGAGGAATATAATATACTCGAGCACCGGGAGGAAAATAATACACTCCAGCACAGTGAGGAATATAATACACTCCAGCACAGTGAGGACTCTAATACACTCCAGCAGAGTGAGGAATCTAATACACTCCAGCAGAGTGAGCATTATAATACACTCCAGCACAGTGAGGAATGTAATAAAATCCAGCACATTGAGGAATATAATTCACTCCAGGACAGTGAGGAATATAATACACTCCTGCACAGTGAGGAATATAATAAACTCCTGCACAGTGAGGAATATAATGCACTCCAGCACAATGAGGAATATAATACACTCCTGCACAGTGAGGAATATAATACACTCCTGCACAGTGAGGAATATAATACACTCCAGCACAATGAGGAATATAATACACTCCAGCACAGTGAGGAATATAATACACTCCTGCACAGTGAGGAATATAATACACTCCAGCACAATGAGGAATATAATACACTCCAGCACAGTGAGGAATATAATACACTCCAGCACAGTGAGGAATATAATACACTGCAGCACAGTGAGGAATATAATACACTCCAGCACAGTGAGGAATATAATACACTCCAGCACAGTGAGGAATATAATACACTGCAGCACAGTGAGGAATATAATACACTCCAGCACAGTGAGGAATATAATACACTCCAGCACAGTGAGGAATATAATACACTCCAGCACAGTGAGGAATATAATACACTCCAGCACAGTGAGGAATATAATACACTGCAGCACAGTGAGGGATATAATACACTCCAGCACAGTGAGGAATATAATACACTCCAGCACAGTGAGGAATATAATACACTGCAGCACAGTGAGGAATATAATACACTCCAGCACAGTGAGGAATATAATACACTCCAGCACAGTGAGGAATATAATACACTCCAGCACAGTGAGGAATATAATACACTCCAGCACAGTGAGGAATATAATACACTCCAGCACAGTGAGGAATATAATACACTGCAGCACAGTGAGGGATATAATACACTGCAGCACAGTGAGGGATATAATACACTCCAGCACAGAGAGGAATATAATACACTCCAGCACAGTGAGGAATATAATACACTCCAGCACAGTGAGGAATATAATACACTCCAGCACAGTGAGGAATATAATACACTCCAGCACAGTGAGGGATATAATACACTCCAGCACAATGAGGAATATAATACACTCCAGCACAGTGAGGAATATAAGACACTGCAGCACAGTGAGCGATATAACACACTCCAGCACAGTGAGGGATATAATACACTCCAGCACAGTGAGGAATATGATACACTCCAGCACAGTGAGGAATATAATACACTCCAGCACAGTGAGGAATATAATACACTGCAGCACAGTGAGGGATATAATACACTCCAGCACAGTGAGGAATATAATACACTCCAGCACAGTGAGGAATATAATACACTCCAGCACAGTGAGGAATATAATACAATCCAGCACAGTGAGGAATATAATACAATCCAGCACAGTGAGGAATATAATACACTCCAGCTCAGTGAGGAATATAATACACTCCAGCACAGTGAGGAATCTAATACACTCCAGCAGAGTGAGGAATATAATACACTCCAGCAAAGTGAGGGATATTATACACTCCAGCACAGTGAGGATTATAATACACTCCAGCACAGTGAGGAATCTAATACACTCCAGCAGAGTGAGGAATATAATACACTAGAGCAGAGTGAGGATTATAATACACTCCAGCACAGTGAGGAATATAATACACTCCTGCACAGTGAGGAATGTAATACACTCCAGCACAGTGAGCGATATAACACACTCCAGCACAGTGAGGGATATAATACACTCCAGCACAGTGAGCGATATAACACACTCCAGCACAGTGAGGGATATAATACACTCCAGCACAGTGAGGAATATAATACACTCCTGCACAGTGAGGAATGTAATACACTCCAGCACAGTGAGCGATATAACACACTCCAGCACAGTGAGGGATATAATACACTCCAGCACAGTGAGCGATATAACACACTCCAGCACAGTGAGGGATATAATACACTCCAGCACAGTGAGGAATATAATACACTCCAGCACAGTGAGGAAAATAATACACTCCAGCACAGTGAGGGATATAATACACTCCAGCACAGTGAGGGATATAATACACTGCAGCACAGTGAGGAATATAATACAATCCAGCACCGAAGGAATATAATACACTGCAGCTCAGTGAGGAATATAATACACTCCAGCACAGTGAGGAATATAATACACTCCAGCACAGTGTGGAATATAATACACTCCAGCACAGTGAGGAATATAATACACTCCAGCACAGTGAGGAATATAATACACTCCAGCACAGTGAGGAATATAATATACTCCAGCACAGTGAGGAACATAATACGCTCCAGCACAGTGAGGAATATAATACACTCCAGCACAGTGAGGAATATAATACGCTCCAGCACAGTGAGGAATATAATACGCTCCAGCACAGTGAGGAATATAATACACTCCAGCACAGTGAGGAATATAATACACTCCAGCACAGTGAGGAATATAATACACTCCAGCACAGTGAGGAATATAATACACTCCAGCACAGTGAGGAACATAATACGCTCCAGCACAGTGAGGAATATAATACACTCCAGCACAGTGAGGAATATAATACACTCCAGCACAGTGAGGAATATAATACACTCCAGCACAGTGAGGAATATAATACACTCCAGCACAGTGAGGGATAAAATACACTCCAGCACAGTGAGGGATAAAATACACTCCAGCACAGTGAGGAATATAATACACTCCCGCACAGTGAGGAATATAATACACTCCAGCACAGTGAGGGATAAAATACACTCCAGCACAGTGAGGAATATAATACACTCCAGCACAGTGAGGAATATAATACACTCCAGCACAGTGAGGGATAAAATACACTCCAGCACAGTGAGGAATATAATACACTCCAGCACAGTGAGGGATAAAATACACTCCAGCACAGTGAGGGATAAAATACACTCCAGCACGGTGAGGAATATAATACACTGCAGCACAGTGAGGAATATAATACACTCCAGCTCAGTGAGGAATATAATACACTCCAGCACAGTGAGGAATATAATACACTCCAGCACAGTGAGGAATATAATACACTCCAGCACAGTGAGGGATAAAATACACTCCAGCACAGTGAGGGATAAAATACACTCCAGCACAGTGAGGAATATAATACACTCCAGCACAGTGAGGGATAAAATACACTCCAGCACAGTGAGGAATATAATACACTCCAGCACAGTGAGGAATATAATACACTCCAGCACAGTGAGGAATATAATACACTCCAGCACAGTGAGGAATATAATACGCTCCAGCACAGTGAGGAATATAATACACTCCAGCACAGTGAGGAATATAATACGCTCCAGCACAGTGAGGGATATAATACACTCCAGCACAGTGAGGAATATAATACGCTCCAGCACAGTGAGGAATATAATACACTCCAGCACAGTGAGGAATATAATACACTCCAGCACAGTGAGGAATATAATACGCTCCAGCACCGTGAGGAATATAATACACTCCAGCACAGTGAGGAATATAATACACTCCAGCACAGTGAGGAATATAATACACTCCAGCACAGTGAGGAATATAATACACTCCAGCACAATGAGGAATATAATACGCTCCAGCACAGTAAGGAATATAATACGCTCCAGCACAGTGAGGAATATAATACGCTCCAGCACAGTGAGCGATATAACACACTCCAGCACAGTGAGGGATATAATACACTCCAGCACAGTGAGGAATATAATACACTCCAGCACAGTGAGGAATTTAATACAAACCAGCACCGAAGGAATATAATACACCCCAGCACAATGAGGAATATAATGCACTCCAGCACTGAGAGGAATATAATACACTCCAGCACAGTGAGGAATATAATACACTCCCGCACAGTGAGGGATATATTACACTCCAGCACAGTGAGGAATATAATACACTCCAGCACAGTGAGGAATTTAATACACTGCAGCACCGAAGGAATATAATACACTCCAGCACAATGAGGAATATAATACACTCCTGCACAGTGAGGAATCTAATACACTCCAGCAGAGTGAGGAATATAATACACTCCAAGACAGTGAGGAACATAATGCACTCCAGCACTGAGAGGAATATAATACACTCCAGCACAGTGAGGAATATAATACACTCCTGCACAGTGAGGAATCTAATACACTCCAGCAGAGTGAGGAATATAATACACTCCAAGACAGTGAGGAACATAATGCACTCCAGCACTGAGAGGAATATAATACACTCCAGCACATTGAGGAATATAATACACTCCAGCACAGTGAGGAATATAATACACTCCAGCACAGTGAGGAATATAATACACTCCAAGATAGTGAGGAACATAATGCACTCCAGCACTGAGAGGAATATAATACACTCCAGCACAGTGAGGAATATAATACACTACAAGACAGTGAGGAACATAATACACTCCTGCACAGTGAGGAATCTAATACACTCCAGCAGAGTGAGGAATATAATACACTCCAAGACAGTGAGGAACATAATGCACTCCAGCACAGTGAGGAATATAATACACTCCAAGACAGTGAGGAACATAGTGCACTCCAGCAATGAGAGGAATATAATACACTCCAGCACAGTGAGGAATATAATACACTCCAGCACAGTGAGGAATATAATACACTGCAGCACAGTGAGGAATATAATACACTCCAAGACAGTGAGGAACATAATGCACTCCAGCACTGAGAGGAATATAATACACTCCAGCACAGTGAGGAATATAATACACTCCTGCACAGTGAGGAATCTAATACACTCCAGCACAATGAGGAATATAATACACTCCAGCACAGGGAGGAATATAATACACTCCAGCACAGTGAGGAATATAATACACTCCAAGACAGTGAGGAACATAATGCACTCCAGCACTGAGAGGAATATAATACACTCCAGCACAGTGAGGAATATAATACACTCCTGCACAGTGAGGAATCTAATACACTCCAGCACAGTGAGGAATATAATACACTCCAGCACAGTGAGGAATATAATACACTCCAGCACAGTGAGGAATATAATACACTCCAGCACAGTGAGGAATATAATACACTCCAGCTCAGTGAGGAATATAATACACTCCAGCACAGTGAGGAATGTAATACACTCCAGCAGATTGAGGAATATAATACACTCCAGCAGAGTGAGGAATATAATACACTCCAGCACATTGAAGGATATTATACACTCCAGCACAGAGAAGGATATTATACACTCCAGCACAGTGAGGAATATAATACACTCCAGCACAGTGAGGAATAGAATACACTCCAGCAAAGTGAGGGATATTATACACTCCAGCACAGTGAGGAATATAATACACTCCAGCACAGTGAGGAATATAATACACTCCAGCACAGTGAGGAATATAATACACTCCAGCACAGTGAGGAATGTAATAAAGTCCAGCAAAGTGAGGAATATAATACACTCCAGCACAGTGAGGGATAAAATACACTCCAGCACAGTGAGGAATATAATACACTCCCGCACAGTGAGGAATATAATACACTCCAGCACAGTGAGGGATAAAATACACTCCAGCACAGTGAGGAATATAATACACTCCAGCACAGTGAGGAATATAATACACTCCAGCACAGTGAGGGATAAAATACACTCCAGCACAGTGAGGAATATAATACACTCCAGCACAGTGAGGGATAAAATACACTCCAGCACAGTGAGGGATAAAATACACTCCAGCACGGTGAGGAATATAATACACTGCAGCACAGTGAGGAATATAATACACTCCAGCTCAGTGAGGAATATAATACACTCCAGCACAGTGAGGAATATAATACACTCCAGCACAGTGAGGAATATAATACACTCCAGCACAGTGAGGGATAAAATACACTCCAGCACAGTGAGGGATAAAATACACTCCAGCACAGTGAGGAATATAATACACTCCAGCACAGTGAGGGATAAAATTCACTCCAGCACAGTGAGGAATATAATACACTCCAGCACAGTGAGGAATATAATACACTCCAGCACAGTGAGGAATATAATACACTCCAGCACAGTGAGGAATATAATACGCTCCAGCACAGTGAGGAATATAATACACTCCAGCACAGTGAGGAATATAATACGCTCCAGCACAGTGAGGGATATAATACACTCCAGCACAGTGAGGAATATAATACGCTCCAGCACAGTGAGGAATATAATACACTCCAGCACAGTGAGGAATATAATACGCTCCAGCACAGTGAGGAATATAATACACTCCAGCACAGTGAGGAATATAATACGCTCCAGCACAGTGAGGAATATAATACGCTCCAGCACAGTGAGGAATATAATACACTCCAGCACAGTGAGGAATATAATACACTCCAGCACAGTGAGGGATATAATACACTCCAGCACAGTGAGGAATATAATACACTCCAGCACAGTGAGGAATATAATACGCTCCAGCACAGTGAGGAATATAATACACTCCAGCACAGTGAGGAATATAATACACTCCAGCACAGTGAGGAATATAATACACTCCAGCACAGTGAGGAATATAATACACTCCAGGACAATGAGGAATATAATACGCTCCAGCACAGTAAGGAATATAATACGCTCCAGCACAGTGAGGAATATAATACGCTCCAGCACAGTGAGCGATATAACACACTCCAGCACAGTGAGGGATATAATACACTCCAGCACAGTGAGGAATATAATACACTCCAGCACAGTGAGGAATTTAATACAAACCAGCACCGAAGGAATATAATACACCCCAGCACAATGAGGAATATAATGCACTCCAGCACTGAGAGGAATATAATACACTCCAGCACAGTGAGGAATATAATACACTCCCGCACAGTGAGGGATATATTACACTCCAGCACAGTGAGGAATATAATACACTCCAGCACAGTGAGGAATTTAATACACTGCAGCACCGAAGGAATATAATACACTCC
This sequence comes from Heterodontus francisci, assembly GCF_036365525.1. Taxonomy (NCBI): domain Eukaryota; kingdom Metazoa; phylum Chordata; class Chondrichthyes; order Heterodontiformes; family Heterodontidae; genus Heterodontus; species Heterodontus francisci. The sequence goes on from NW_027141324.1 coordinate 115,596, forward strand.
AGCACAATGAGGAATATAATACACTCCTGCACAGTGAGGAATCTAATACACTCCAGCAGAGTGAGGAATATAATACACTCCAAGACAGTGAGGAACATAATGCACTCCAGCACTGAGAGGAATATAATACACTCCAGCACAGTGAGGAATATAATACACTCCTGCACAGTGAGGTATCTAATACACTCCAGCAGAGTGAGGAATATAATACACTCCAAGACAGTGAGGAACATAATGCACTCCAGCACTGAGAGGAATATAATACACTCCAGCACATTGAGGAATATAATACACTCCAGCACAGTGAGGAATATAATACACTGCAGCACAGTGAGGAATATAATACACTCCAAGACAGTGAGGAACATAATGCACTCCAGCACTGAGAGGAATATAATACACTCCAGCACAGTGAGGAATATAATACACTACAAGACAGTGAGGAATATAATACACTCCTGCACAGTGAGGAATCTAATACACTCCAGCAGAGTGAGGAATATAATACACTCCAAGACAGTGAGGAACATAATGCACTCCAGCACAGTGAGGAATATAATACACTCCAAGACAGTGAGGAACATAGTGCACTCCAGCACTGAGAGGAATATAATACACTCCAGCACAGTGAGGAATATAATACACTCCAGCACAGTGAGGAATATAATACACTGCAGCACAGTGAGGAATATAATACACTCCAAGACAGTGAGGAACATAATGCACTCCAGCACTGAGAGGAATATAATACACTCCAGCACAGTGAGGAATATAATACACTCCTGCACAGTGAGGAATCTAATACACTCCAGCACAATGAGGAATATAATACACTCCAGCACAGGGAGGAATATAATACACTCCAGCACAGTGAGGAATATAATACACTCCAAGACAGTGAGGAACATAATGCACTCCAGCACTGAGAGGAATATAATACACTCCAGCACAGTGAGGAATATAATACACTCCTGCACAGTGAGGAATCTAATACACTCCAGCACAGTGAGGAATATAATTCACTCCAGCACAGTGAGGGATAAAATACACTCCAGCACAGTGAGGAATATAATACACTCCCGCACAGTGAGGAATATAATACACTCCAGCACAGTGAGGGATAAAATACACTCCAGCACAGTGAGGGATAAAATACACTCCAGCACAGTGAGGAATATAATACACTCCAGCACAGTGAGGGATAAAATACACTCCAGCACAGTGAGGAATATAATACACTCCAGCACAGTGAGGGATAAAATACACTCCAGCACAGTGAGGGATAAAATACACTCCAGCACGGTGAGGAATATAATACACTGCAGCACAGTGAGGAATATAATACACTCCAGCTCAGTGAGGAATATAATACACTCCAGCACAGTGAGGAATATAATACACTCCAGCACAGTGAGGAATATAATACACTCCAGCACAGTGAGGGATAAAATACACTCCAGCACAGTGTGGGATAAAATACACTCCAGCACAGTGAGGAATATAATACACTCCAGCACAGTGAGGGATAAAATACACTCCAGCACAGTGAGGAATATAATACACTCCAGCACAGTGAGGAATATAATACACTCCAGCACAGTGAGGAATATAATACACTCCAGCACAGTGAGGAATATAATACGCTCCAGCACAGTGAGGAATATAATACACTCCAGCACAGTGAGGAATATAATACGCTCCAGCACAGTGAGGGATATAATACACTCCAGCACAGTGAGGAATATAATACGCTCCAGCACAGTGAGGAATATAATACACTCCAGCACAGTGAGGAATATAATACGCTCCAGCACAGTGATGAATATAATACGCTCCAGCACAGTGAGGAATATAATACACTCCAGCACAGTGAGGAATATAATACACTCCAGCACAGTGAGGGATATAATACACTCCAGCACAGTGAGGAATATAATACACTCCAGCACAGTGAGGAATATAATACGCTCCAGCACAGTGAGGAATATAATACACTCCAGCACAGTGAGGAATATAATACACTCCAGCACAGTGAGGAATATAATACACTCCAGCACAGTGAGGAATATAATACACTCCAGCACAATGAGGAATATAATACGCTCCAGCACAGTAAGGAATATAATACGCTCCAGCACAGTGAGGAATATAATACGCTCCAGCACAGTGAGCGATATAACACACTCCAGCACAGTGAGGGATATAATACACTCCAGCACAGTGAGGAATATAATACACTCCAGCACAGTGAGGAATTTAATACAAACCAGCACCGAAGGAATATAATACACCCCAGCGCAATGAGGAATATAATGCACTCCAGCACTGAGAGGAATATAATACACTCCAGCACAGTGAGGAATATAATACACTCCCGCACAGTGAGGGATATATTACACTCCAGCACAGTGAGGAATATAATACACTCCAGCACAGTGAGGAATTTAATGCACTCCAGCACTGAGAGGAATATAATACACTCCAGCACAGTGAGGAATATAATACACTCCTGCACAGTGAGGAATCTAATACACTCCAGCAGAGTGAGGAATATAATACACTCCAAGACAGTGAGGAACATAATGCACTCCAGCACTGAGAGGAATATAATACACTCCAGCACATTGAGGAATATAATACACTCCAGCACAGTGAGGAATATAATACACTGCAGCACAGTGAGGAATATAATACACTCCAAGACAGTGAGGAACATAATGCACTCCAGCACTGAGAGGAATATAATACACTCCAGCACAGTGAGGAATATAATACACTACAAGACAGTGAGGAACATAATACACTCCTGCACAGTGAGGAATCTAATACACTCCAGCAGAGTGAGGAATATAATACACTCCAAGACAGTGAGGAACATAATGCACTCCAGCACAGTGAGGAATATAATACACTCCAAGACAGTGAGGAACATAGTGCACTCCAGCACTGAGAGGAATATAATACACTCCAGCACAGTGAGGAATATAATACACTCCAGCACAGTGAGGAATATAATACACTGCAGCACAGTGAGGAATATAATACACTCCAAGACAGTGAGGAACATAATGCACTCCAGCACTGAGAGGAATATAATACACTCCAGCACAGTGAGGAATATAATACACTCCTGCACAGTGAGGAATCTAATACACTCCAGCACAATGAGGAATATAATACACTCCAGCACAGGGAGGAATATAATACACTCCAGCACAATGAGGAATATAATACACTCCAAGACAGTGAGGAACATAATGCACTCCAGCACTGAGAGGAATATAATACACTTCAGCACAGTGAGGAATATAATACACTCCTGCACAGTGAGGAATCTAATACACTCCAGCACAGTGAGGAATATAATACACTCCAGCACAGTGAGGAATATAATACACTCCAGCACAGTGAGGAATATAATACACTCCAGCACAGTGAGGAATATAATACACTCCAGCTCAGTGAGGAATATAATACACTCCAGCACAGTGAGGAATCTAATACACTCCAGCAGATTGAGGAATATAATACACTCCAGCAGAGTGAGGAATATAATACACTCCAGCACATTGAAGGATATTATAAACTCCAGCACAGTGAAGGATATTATACACTCCAGCACAGTGAGGAATATAATACACTCCAGCACAGTGAGGAATAGAATACACTCCAGCAAAGTGAGGGATATTATACACTCCAGCACAGTGAGGAATATAATACACTCCAGCACAGTGAGGAATATAATACACTCCAGCACAGTGAGGAATGTAATAAAGTCCAGCAAAGTGAGGAATATAATTCACTCCAGCACAGTGAGGAATATAATACACTCCTGCACAGTGAGGAATGTAATACACTCCAGCACAGTGAGGAATGTAATACACTCCAGCACAGTGAGGAAAATAATACACTCCAGCAGAGTGAGGAATATAATACACTCCAGCAAAGTGAGGGATATTATACACTCCAGCACAGTGAGGATTATAATACACGCCAGCACAGTGAGGAATGTAATAAAGTCCAGCAAAGTGAGGAATATAATTCACTCCAGCACAGTGAGGAATATAATACACTCCTGCACAGTGAGGAATGTAATACACTCCAGCACAGTGAGGAATATAATACACTCCAGCACAGTGAGGGAAATAATACACTCCAGCACAGTGAGGGATATAATACGCTCCAGCACAGTGAGGGATATAATACGCTCCAGCACAGTGAGGAATATAATACACTGCAGCACAGTGAGGGATATATTACACTCCAGCACAGTGAGGAATATAATACACTCCAGCACAGTGAGGAATATAATACAATCCAGCACCGAAGGAATATAATACACTGCAGCTCAGTGAGGAATATAATACACTCCAGCACAGTGAGGAATATAATACACTGCAGCACAGTGAGGGATATATTACACTCCAGCACAGTGAGGAATATAATGCACTCCAGCACAGTGAGGAATCTAATACACTCCTGCAGAGTGAGGAATATAATACACTTCGGCAGAGTGAGGAATATAATACACTGCAGCACAGTGAGGGATATATTACACTCCAGCACAGTGAGGAATATAATACACTCCATCACAGTGAGGGATATTATACATTCCAGCACAGTGAGGATTATAATACACGCCAGCACAGTGAGGAATGTAATAAAGTGCAGCAAAGTGAGGAATATAATTCACTCCAACACAGTGTGGAATATAATACACTCCAGCACAGTGAGGAATATAATACACTCCAGCACAGTGAGGAATATAATACACTCCAGCACAGTGAGGAATATAATACACTCCATCACAGTGAGGGATATTATACATTCCAGCACAGTGAGGATTATAATACACGCCAGCACAGTGAGGAATGTAATAAAGTGCAGCAAAGTGAGGAATATAATTCACTCCAGCACAGTGTGGAATATAATACACTCCAGCACCGTGAGGAATATAATACACTCCAGCACAGTGAGGAATATAATACACTCCTGCACAGTGAGGAATATAATACTCTCCAGCACAGTGAGGAATATAATACGCTCCAGCACAATGAGGAATATAATACACTCCAGCACAGTGAGGAATATAATACACTCCAGCACAGTGAGGAATAGAATACACTCCTGCACAGTGAGGAATATAATACACTCCAGCACCGGGAGGAATATAATACACTCCAGCACAGTGAGGAATATAATACACTCCAGCACAGTGAGGAATATAATACGCTCCAGCACAGTGAGGAATATAATACGCTCCAGCACAGTGAGGAATATAATACACTCCAGCACAGTGAGGAATATAATACACTCCTGCACAGTGAGGAATATAATACACTCCTGCACAGTGAGGAATATAATACACTCCAGCACAGTGAGGAATATAATACACTCCAGCACAGTGAGGAATATAATACACTCCAGCACAGTGAGGAATATAATACACTCCAGCACAGTGAGGAATATAATACACTCCAGCACAGTGAGGAATATAATACACTCCAGCACAGTGAGGAATATAATACGCTCCAGCACAGTGAGGAATATAATACGCTCCAGCACAGTGAGGAATATAATACACTCCAGCACAGTGAGGAATATAATACACTCCTGCACAGTGAGGAATATAATACACTCCAGCACAGTGAGGAATATAATACACCAGAGCACAGTGAGGAATATAATACACTCCAGCACAGTGAGGAATATAATACGCTCCAGCACAGTGAGGAATATAATACACTGCAGCACAGTGAGGGATATAAGACACTCCAGCACAGTGAGCGATAGAACACACTCCAGCACAGTGAGGTATATAATACACTGCAGCACAGTGAGGAATATAATACACTCCAGCACAGTGAGGAATATAATACACTCCAGCACAGTGAGGAATATAATACACTCCAGCACAGTGAGGAATATAATACACTCCAGCACAGTGATGAATATAATACACTCCAGCACAGTGAGGAATATAATACACTCCAGCACAGTGAGGAATATAATACACTCCAGCACAGTGAGGGATATAATACACTCCAGCACAGTGAGGAATATAATACACTCCAGCACAGTGAGGAATATAATACACTGCAGCGCAATGAGGAATATAATACGCTCCAGCACAGTGAGGAATATAATACACTCCAGCACAGTGAGGAATATAATACACTCCTGCACAGTGAGGAATATAATACACTCCAGCACAGTGAGGAATATAATACGCTCCAGCACAGTGAGCGATATAACACACTCCAGCACTGTGAGGGATATAATACACTCCAGCACAGTGAGGAATATAATACACTCCCGCACAGAGAGGAATATAATACACTGCAGCACAGTGAGGGACATAAGACACTACAGCACAGTGAGCGATATAACACACTACAGCACACTGAGCGATATAACACACTCCAGCACAGTGAGGAATATAATACACTCCAGCACAGTGAGGAATATAATACACTCCAGCACAGTGAGGAATATAATACACTCCAGCACAGTGAGGAATATCATACGCTCCAGCACAGTGAGGAATATAATACACTCCAGCACAGTGAGGAATATAATACACTCCAGCACAGTGAGGAATATAATACACTCCAGCTCAGTGAGGAATATAATACACTCCAGCACAGTGAGGAATCTAATACACTCCAGCAGAGTGAGGAATATAATACACTCCAGCACAGTGAGGGATATTATACATTCCAGCAGAGTGAGGATTATAATACACGCCAGCACAGTGAGGAATGTAATAAAGTCCAGCAAAGTGAGGAATATAATTCACTCCAGCACAGTGTGGAATATAATACACTCCTGCACAGTGAGGAATATAATACACTCCAGCACAGTGTGGAATATAATACACTCCTGCACAGTGAGGAATATAATACAATCCAGCACAGTGAGGAATATAATACACTCCAGCACAGTGAGGAATATAATACGCTCCAGCACAGTGAGGAATATAATACACTCCAGCACAGAGAGTAATATAATACGCTCCAGCACAGTGAGGAATATAATACACTCCAGCACAGTGAGGAATATAATACACTCCTGCACAGTGAGGAATATAATACACTCCAGCACAGTGAGGAATATAATACGCTCCAGCACAGTGAGCGATATAACACACTCCAGCACAGTGAGGGATATAATACACTCCAGCACAGTGAGGAATATAATACACTCCCGCACAGAGAGGAATATAATACACTGCAGCACAGTGAGGGACATAAGACACTACAGCACAGTGAGCGATATAACACACTACAGCACACTGAGCGATATAACACACTCCAGCACAGTGAGGAATATAATACACTCCAGCACAGTGAGGAATATAATACACTCCAGCACAGTGAGGAATATAATACACTCCAGCACAGTGAGGAATATAATACACTCCAGCACAGTGAGGAATATCATACGCTCCAGCACAGTGAGGAATATAATACACTCCAGCACAGTGAGGAATATAATACACTCCAGCACAGTGAGGAATATAATACACTCCAGCACAGTGAGGAATATAATACACTCCAGCACAGTGAGGGATATAATACACTCCAGCACAGTGAGGAATATAATAAACTCCAGCACAGTGAGGAATATAATACACTGCAGCACAATGAGGAATATAATACACTCCAGCACAGTGAGGGATATATTACACTCCAGCACAGTGAGGAATATAATACACTCCAGCACAGTGAGGAATATAATACACTCCAAGACAGTGAGGAACATAATGCACTCCAGCACTGTGAGGAATATAATACACTCCAGCACAGTGAGGAATATAATACACTCCTGCACAGTGAGGAATATAATACACTCCAGCACAGTGAGGAATATAATACACTCCTGCACAGTGAGGAATCTAATACACTCCAGCAGAGTGAGGAATATAATACACTCCAGCACAGTGAGGAATATAATACACTCCAGCACAGGGAGGAATATAATACACTCCAGCACAGTGAAGGATATTATGCACACCAGCACAGTGAGGGATATAACACACTCCTGCACAGTGAGGGATATAATACACTGCAGCACAGTGAGGAATATAATACATTCCAGCACAGTGAGGAATATAATACACTCCAGCACAGTGAGGAATATAATACACTCCAGCACAGTGAGGAATATAATACACTCCAGCACAGTGAGGAATATAATACACTCCAGCACAGTGAGGGATATAACACACTCCTGCACAGTGAGGGATATAATACACTCCAGCACAGTGAGGGATATAATACACTCCAGCACAGTGAGGTATATAATACACTCCAGCACAGTGAGGAATATAATACAATCCAGCACCGAAGGAATATAATACACTGCAGCACAGTGAGGAATATAATACACTCCAGCACAGTGAGGAATATAATACACTCCAGCACAGTGAGGAATCTAATACACTCCAGCAGAGTGAGGAATATAATACACTCCAGCACAGTGAGGAATCTAATACACTCCAGCAGAGTGAGGAATATAATACACTCCAGCAGAGTGAGGAATATAATACACTCCAGCACAGTGAGGGATATTATACATTCCAGCACAGTGAGGATTATAATACACGCCAGCACAGTGAGGAATGTAATAAAGTCCAGCAAAGTGAGGAATATAATTCACTCCAGCACAGTGTGGAATATAATACACTCCTGCACAGTGAGGAATATAATACACTCCAGCACAGTGAGGAATATAATACACTCCAGCACAGTGAGGAATATAATACACTCCAGCACAGTGAGGGATATAACACACTCCTGCACAGTGAGGGATATAATACACTCCAGCACAGTGAGGGATATAATACACTCCAGCACAGTGAGGGATATAATACACTCCAGCACAGTGAGGAATATAATACAATCCAGCACAGAAGGAATATAATACACTCCAGCACAGTGAGGAATATAATACACTCCAGCACAGTGAGGAATCTAATACACTCCAGCAGAGTGAGGAATATAATACACTCCAGCACAGTGAGGGATATTATACATTCCAGCACAGTGAGGATTATAATACACTCCAGCAGAGTGAGGAATATAATACACTCCAGCACAGTGAGGAATATAATACACTCCAGCACAGTGAGGGATATAACACACTCCTGCACAGTGAGGGATATAATACACTCCAGCACAGTGAGGGATATAATACACTCCAGCACAGTGAGGGATATAATACACTCCAGCACAGTGAGGAATATAATACAATCCAGCACCGAAGGAATATAATACACTCCAGCACAGTGAGGAATATAATACACTCCAGCACAGTGAGGAATCTAATACACTCCAGCAGAGTGAGGAATATAATACACTCCAGCACAGTGAGGAATGTAATAAAGTCCAGCAAAGTGAGGAATATAATTCACTCCAGCACAGTGTGGAATATAATACACTCCTGCACAGTGAGGAATATAATTCACTCCAGCACAGTGAGGAATATAATACGCTCCAGCACAGTGAGGAATATAATACGCTCCAGCACAGTGAGGAATATAATACGCTCCAGCACAGTGAGGAATATAATACACTCCAGCACAGTGAGGAATATAATACACTCCTGCACAGTGAGGAATATAATACACTCCAGCACAGTGAGGAATATAATACACTCCAGCACAGTGAGGAATATAATATGCTCCAGCACAGTGAGCGATATAACACGCTCCAGCACAATGAGGAATATAATACACTCCAGCACAGTGAGGAATATAATACACTCCAGCACAGAGAGGAATATAATACACTCCAGCGCAGTGAGGAATATAATACACTCCAGCACAGTGAGGAATATAATACACTGCAGCACAGTGAGGGACATAAGACACTACAGCACAGTGAGCGATATAACACACTACAGCACACTGAGCGATATAACACACTCCAGCACAGTGAGGAATATAATACGCTCCAGCACAGAGAGGAATATAATACACTGCAGCACAGTGAGGGACATAAGACACTACAGCACAGTGAGCGATATAACACACTACAGCACACTGAGCGATATAACACACTCCAGCACAGTGAGGAATATAATACACTGCAGCACAGTGAGGAATATAATACACTCCAGCACAGTGAGGAATATAATACACTCCAGCACAGTGAGGGATATAATACACTCCAGCACAGTGAGGAATATAATACACTCCAGCACAGTGAGGAATATAATACACTGCAGCACAGTGAGGAACATAATACACTCCAGCACAGTGAGGAATATAATACACTCCAGCCCAGTGAGGAATATAATACACTCCAGCACAGTGAGGAATATAATACACTCCAGCACAGTGAGGAATATAATACGCTCCAGCACAGTGAGGAATATAATACACTCCAGCACAGTGAGGAATATAATACACTGCAGCACAGTGAGGGATATAATACACTCCAGCACAGTGAGGAATATAATACACTCGAGCACAGTGAGGAATATAATACAATCCAGCACAGTGAGGAATATAATACACTCCAGCACAGTGAGGAATATAATACAATCCAGCACAGTGAGTAATATAATACACTGCAGCACAGTGAGGGATATAATACAATCCAGCACAGTGAGGAATATAATACACTCCAGCACAGTGAGGAATATAATACACTCCAGCACAGTGAGGAATATAATACGCTCCAGCACAGTGAGGAATATAATACACTCCAGCACAGTGAGGAATATAATACACTGCAGCACAGTGAGGGATATAATACACTCCAGCACAGTGAGGAATATAATACACTCCAGCACAGTGAGGAATATAATACACTCCAGCACAGTGAGGAATATAATACACTCCAGCACAATGAGGAATATAATACACTCCAGCACAGTGAGGAATATAATACACTCCAGCACAATGAGGAATATAATACACTCCAGCACAGTGAGGAATATAATACACTCCAGCACAATGAGGAATATAATACACTCCAGCACAGTGAGGGATATAATACACTCCAGCACAATGAGGAATATAATACACTGCAGCACAGTGAGGGATATAATACACTCCAGCACAATGAGGAATATAATACACTCCAGCACAGTGAGGAAGAGAATACAATCCAGCACAGTGAGGAATATAATACACTGCAGCACAGTGAGGGATATAATACACTCCAGCACAATGAGGAATATAATACACTCCAGCACAGTGAGGGATATAATACACTCCAGCACAATGAGGAATATAATACACTCCAGCACAGTGAGGAATATAATACAATCCAGCACAGTGAGGAATCTAATACACTCCAGCACAGTGAGGAATATAATACACTCCAGCACAGTGAGGGATATAATACACTCCAGCACAGTGAGGAATATAATACACTCCAGCACAGTGAGGAATATAATACGCTCCAGCACAGTGAGGAATATAATACACTGAGCACAGTGAGGGATATATTACACTCCAGCACAGCGAGGAATATAATACACTCCAGCACAGTGAGGAATTTAATACAATCCAGCACAATGAGGAATATAATACACTCCAGCACAGGAAGGAATATAATACACTCCAGCACAGTGAGGAATATATTACACTCCAGCACAGCGAGGAATATAATACACTCCAGCACAATGAGGAATATAATACACTCCAGCACAGGAAGGAATATAATACACTCCAGCACAGTGAGGAATATAATACACTCCAGCACAATGAGGAATATAATACACTCCAGCACCGGGAGGAATATAATACACTTCAGCACCGGGAGGAATATAATCGTCTCCAGCACAGGGAGGAATATAATACACTCCAGCACAGTGATGAATATAATACACTCCAGCACCGGGAGGAATATAATACACTCCAGCACAGTGAGGAATATAATACACTCCAGCACCGGGAGGAATATAATACACTCCAGCACCGAGAGGAATATAATGCACTCCAGCACAGTGAGGAATATAATACACTCCAGCACCGGGAGGAATATAATACACTCCAGCACCGGGAGGAATATAATACACTCCAGCACCGGGAGGAATATAATACACTCCAGCACCGAGAGGAATATAATGCACTCCAGCACAGTGAGGAATATAATACACTCCAGCACCGGGAGGAATATAATACACTCCAGCACAGTGAGGAATATAATGCACTCCAGCACCGGGAGGAATATAATACACTCCAGCACCGAGAGGAATATAATGCACTCCAGCACCGGGAGGAATATAATACACTCCAGCACCAGGAGGAATATAATGCACTCCAGCACAGTGAGGAATATAATACAATCCAGCACAGTGAGGAATATAATACACTCCAGCACAATGAGGAATATAATACACTCCAGCACAGTGAGGGATATAATACACTCCAGCACAATGAGGAATATAATACACTCCAGCACAGTGAGGAATATAATACAATCCAGCACAGTGAGGAATCTAATACACTCCAGCACAGTGAGGAATATAATACACTCCAGCACAGTGAGGGATATAATACACTCCAGCACAGTGAGGAATATAATACACTCCAGCACAGTGAGGAATATAATACGCTCCAGCACAGTGAGGAATATAATACACTGCAGCACAGTGAGGGATATATTACACTCCAGCACAGCGAGGAATATAATACACTCCAGCACAGTGAGGAATTTAAAACAATCCAGCACCAAAGGAATATAATACACTGCAGCACAGTGAGGGATATATTACACTCCAGCACAGCGAGGAATATAATACACTCCAGCACAATGAGGAATATAATACACTCCAGCACAGGGAGGAATATAATACACTCCAGCACAGTGAGGAATATAATACACTCCAGCACAATGAGGAATATAATACACTCCAGCACAGTGAGGAATATAATACACTCCAGTACGGGGAGGAATATAACACACTCCAGCACAGTGAGGAATATAACACACTCCAGCACAGTGAGGAATATAATACACTCCAGCACAGTGAGGAATATAATACACTCCAGCACGGGGAGGAATATAATACACTCCAGCACCGGGAGGAATATAATACACTCCAGCACCGGGAGGAATATAATACACTCCAGCACCGGGAGGAATATAATACACTCCAGCACCGGGAGGAATATAATACACTCCAGCACCGGGAGGAATATAATACACTCCAGCACCGAGAGGAATATAATGCACTCCAGCACAGTGAGGAATATAATACACTCCAGCACAGTGAGGAATATAATACACTCCAGCACCGGGAGGAATATAATACACTCCAGCACCGCGATGAATATAATACACTCCAGCACCGAGAGGAATATAATGCACTCCAGCACAGTGAGGAATATAATACACTCCAGCACCGGGAGGAATATAATACACTCCAGCACAGTGAGGAATATAATACACTCCAGCACAATGAGGAATATAATACACTCCAGCACAGGGAGGAATATAATACACTCCAGCACAGTGAGGAATATAATACACTCCAGCACAATGAGGAATATAATACACTCCAGCACAGTGAGGAATATAATACACTCCAGTACGGGGAGGAATATAACACACTCCAGCACAGTGAGGAATATAACACACTCCAGCACAGTGAGGAATATAATACACTCCAGCACAGTGAGGAATATAATACACTCCAGCACGGGGAGGAATATTATACACTCCAGCACCGGGAGGAATATAATACACTCCAGCACCGGGAGGAATATAATGCACTGCAGCACCAGGAGGAATATAATGCACTCCAGCACCGGGAGGAATATAATGCACTGCAGCACCAGGAGGAATATAATGCACTCCAGCACCGGGAGGAATATAATACACTCCAGCACCGGGAGGAATATAATACACTTCAGCACCGGGAGGAATATAATCGTCTCCAGCACAGGGAGGAATATAATACACTCCAGCACCGAGAGGAATATAATACACTCCAGCACCGAGAGGAATATAATGCACTCCAGCACAGTGAGGAATATATTACACTCCAGCACTGCGAGGAATATAATACACTCCAGCACAGTGAGGAATTTAAAACAATCCAGCACCAAAGGAATATAATACACTGCAGCACAGTGAGGGATATATTACACTCCAGCACAGCGAGGAATATAATACACTCCAGCACAATGAGGAATATAATACACTCCAGCACAGGGAGGAATATAATACACTCCAGCACAGTGAGGAATATAATACACTCCAGCACAATGAGGAATATAATACACTCCAGCACAGTGAGGAATATAATACACTCCAGTACGGGGAGGAATATAACACACTCCAGCACAGTGAGGAATATAACACACTCCAGCACAGTGAGGAATATAATACACTCCAGCACAGTGAGGAATATAATACACTCCAGCACGGGGAGGAATATAATACACTCCAGCACGGGGAGGAATATAATACACTCCAGCACCGGGAGGAATATAATACACTCCAGCACCGGGAGGAATATAATACACTCCAGCACCGGGAGGAATATAATACACTCCAGCACCGGGAGGAATATAATGCACTGCAGCACCAGGAGGAATATAATGCACTCCAGCACCGGGAGGAATATAATACACTCCAGCACCGGGAGGAATATAATACACATCAGCACCGGGAGGAATATAATCGTCTCCAGCACAGGGAGGAATATAATACACTCCAGCACCGGGAGGAATATAATACACTCCAGCACCGAGAGGAATATAATGCACTCCAGCACAGTGAGGAATATAATACACTCCAGCACCGGGAGGAATATAATACACTCCAGCACCGGGAGGAATATAATACACTCCAGCACCGCGATGAATATAATACACTCCAGCACCGAGAGGAATATAATGCACTCCAGCACAGTGAGGAATATAATACACTCCAGCACCGGGAGGAATATAATACACTCCAGCACAGTGAGGAATATAATGCACTCCAGCACCGGGAGGAATATAATACACTCCAGCACCGAGAGGAATATAATGCACTCCAGCACCGGGAGGAATATAATACACTCCAGCACCAGGAGGAATATAATGCACTCCAGCACAGTGAGGAATATAATACACTCCAGCACCGGGAGGAATATAATACACTCCAGCACCGGGAGGAATATAATACACTCCAGCACCGGGAGGAATATAATACACTCCAGCACCGGGAGGAATATAATACACTCCAGCACCGGGAGGAATATAATACACTCCAGCACCGAGAGGAATATAATGCACTCCAGCACAGTGAGGAATATAATACACTCCAGCACCGGGAGGAATATAATACACTCCAGCACAGTGAGGAATATAATGCACTCCAGCAGCGGGAGGAATATAATACACTCCAGCACCGGGAGGAATATAATACACTCCAGCACAGTGAGGAATATAATACACTCCAGCACAGGGAGGAATATAATACACTCCAGCACAGTGAGGAATATAATACACTCCAGCATAGGGAGGAATATAATACACTCCAGCACAGTGAGGAATATAATACACTCCAGCACAGTGAGGAATATAATACACTCCAGCACAGTGAGGAATATAATACACTCCAGCACAATGAGGAATATAATACACTCCTGCACCGGGAGGAATATAATACACTCCAGCACCGGGAGGAATATAATACACTCCAGCACCGGGAGGAATATAATGCACTGCAGCACCAGGAGGAATATAATGCACTCCAGCACCGGGAGGAATATAATACACTCCAGCACCGGGAGGAATATAATACACTTCAGCACCGGGAGGAATATAATACACTCCAGCACCGGGAGGAATATAATACACTCCAGCACCGGGAGGAATATAATACACTCCAGCACCGAGAGGAATATAATGCACTCCAGCACAGTGAGGAATATAATACACTCCAGCACAGTGAGGAATATAATACACTCCAGCACGGGGAGGAATATAATACACTCCAGCACGGGGAGGAATATAATACACTCCAGCACCGGGAGGAATATAATACACTCCAGCACCGGGAGGAATATAATACACTCCAGCACCGGGAGGAATATAATACACTCCAGCACCGGGAGGAATATAATGCACTGCAGCACCAGGAGGAATATAATGCACTCCAGCACCGGGAGGAATATAATACACTCCAGCACCGGGAGGAATATAATACACATCAGCACCGGGAGGAATATAATCGTCTCCAGCACAGGGAGGAATATAATACACTCCAGCACCGGGAGGAATATAATACACTCCAGCACCGAGAGGAATATAATGCACTCCAGCACAGTGAGGAATATAATACACTCCAGCACCGGGAGGAATATAATACACTCCAGCACCGGGAGGAATATAATACACTCCAGCACCGCGATGAATATAATACACTCCAGCACCGAGAGGAATATAATGCACTCCAGCACAGTGAGGAATATAATACACTCCAGCACCGGGAGGAATATAATACACTCCAGCACAGTGAGGAATATAATGCACTCCAGCACCGGGAGGAATATAATACACTCCAGCACCGAGAGGAATATAATGCACTCCAGCACCGGGAGGAATATAATACACTCCAGCACCAGGAGGAATATAATGCACTCCAGCACAGTGAGGAATATAATACACTCCAGCACCGGGAGGAATATAATACACTCCAGCACCGGGAGGAATATAATACACTCCAGCACCGGGAGGAATATAATACACTCCAGCACCGGGAGGAATATAATACACTCCAGCACCGGGAGGAATATAATACACTCCAGCACCGAGAGGAATATAATGCACTCCAGCACAGTGAGGAATATAATACACTCCAGCACCGGGAGGAATATAATACACTCCAGCACAGTGAGGAATATAATGCACTCCAGCAGCGGGAGGAATATAATACACTCCAGCACCGGGAGGAATATAATACACTCCAGCACAGTGAGGAATATAATACACTCCAGCACAGGGAGGAATATAATACACTCCAGCACAGTGAGGAATATAATACACTCCAGCATAGGGAGGAATATAATACACTCCAGCACAGTGAGGAATATAATACACTCCAGCACAGTGAGGAATATAATACACTCCAGCACAGTGAGGAATATAATACACTCCAGCACAATGAGGAATATAATACACTCCTGCACCGGGAGGAATATAATACACTCCAGCACCGGGAGGAATATAATACACTCCAGCACCGGGAGGAATATAATGCACTGCAGCACCAGGAGGAATATAATGCACTCCAGCACCGGGAGGAATATAATACACTCCAGCACCGGGAGGAATATAATACACTTCAGCACCGGGAGGAATATAATACACTCCAGCACCGGGAGGAATATAATACACTCCAGCACCGGGAGGAATATAATACACTCCAGCACCGAGAGGAATATAATGCACTCCAGCACAGTGAGGAATATAATACACTCCAGCACAGTGAGGAATATAATACACTCCAGCACCGGGAGGAATATAATACACTCCAGCACCGCGATGAATATAATACACTCCAGCACCGAGAGGAATATAATGCACTCCAGCACAGTGAGGAATATAATACACTCCAGCACCGGGAGGAATATAATACACTCCAGCACCGAGAGGAATATAATGCACTCCAGCACAGTGAGGAATATAATACACTCCAGCACAGTGAGGAATATAATACACTCCAGCACAATGAGGAATATAATACACTCCAGCACAGTGAGGAATATAATACACTCCAGCACCGAGAGGAATATAATGCACTCCAGCACAGTGAGGAATATAATACACTCCAGCACAGTGAGGAATATAATACACTCCAGCACCGAGAGGAATATAATGCACTCCAGCACAGTGAGGAATATAATACACTCCAGCACAGTGAGGAATATAATACACTCCAGCACAATGAGGAATATAATACACTCCAGCACAGGGAGGAATATAATACACTCCAGCACAGTGAGGAATATAATACACTCCAGCACAATGAGGAATATAATACACTCCAGCACAGTGAGGAATATAATACACTCCAGTACGGGGAGGAATATAACACACTCCAGCACAGTGAGGAATATAACACACTCCAGCACAGTGAGGAATATAATACACTCCAGCACAGTGAGGAATATAATACACTCCAGCACGGGGAGGAATATTATACACTCCAGCACCGGGAGGAATATAATACACTCCAGCACCGGGAGGAATATAATGCACTGCAGCACCAGGAGGAATATAATGCACTCCAGCACCGGGAGGAATATAATACACTCCAGCACCGGGAGGAATATAATGCACTGCAGCACCAGGAGGAATATAATGCACTCCAGCACCGGGAGGAATATAATACACTCCAGCACCGGGAGGAATATAATACACTTCAGCACCGGGAGGAATATAATCGTCTCCAGCACAGGGAGGAATATAATACACTTCAGCACCGGGAGGAATATAATACACTCCAGCACCGGGAGGAATATAATACACTCCAGCATCGGGAGGAATATAATACACTCCAGCACCGAGAGGAATATAATGCACTCCAGCACAGTGAGGAATATATTACACTCCAGCACTGCGAGGAATATAATACACTCCAGCACAGTGAGGAATTTAAAACAATCCAGCACCAAAGGAATATAATACACTGCAGCACAGTGAGGGATATATTACACTCCAGCACAGCGAGGAATATAATACACTCCAGCACAATGAGGAATATAATACACTCCAGCACAGGGAGGAATATAATACACTCCAGCACAGTGAGGAATATAATACACTCCAGCACAATGAGGAATATAATACACTCCAGCACAGTGAGGAATATAATACACTCCAGTACGGGGAGGAATATAACACACTCCAGCACAGTGAGGAATATAACACACTCCAGCACAGTGAGGAATATAATACACTCCAGCACAGTGAGGAATATAATACACTCCAGCACGGGGAGGAATATAATACACTCCAGCACGGGGAGGAATATAATACACTCCAGCACCGGGAGGAATATAATACACTCCAGCACCGGGAGGAATATAATACACTCCAGCACCGGGAGGAATATAATACACTCCAGCACCGGGAGGAATATAATGCACTGCAGCACCAGGAGGAATATAATACACTCCAGCACCGGGAGGAATATAATACACATCAGCACCGGGAGGAATATAATCGTCTCCAGCACAGGGAGGAATATAATGCACTCCAGCACCGGGAGGAATATAATACACTCCAGCACCGGGAGGAATATAATACACATCAGCACCGGGAGGAATATAATCGTCTCCAGCACAGGGAGGAATATAATACACTCCAGCACCGGGAGGAATATAATACACTCCAGCACCGGGAGGAATATAATGCACTCCAGCACCGGGAGGAATATAATACACTCCAGCACCGGGAGGAATATAATACACATCAGCACCGGGAGGAATATAATACACTCCAGCACAGTGAGGAATATAACACACTCCAGCACAGTGAGGAATATAATACACTCCAGCACAGTGAGGAATATAATACACTCCAGCACGGGGAGGAATATAATACACTCCAGCACAGTGAGGAATATAATACACTCAAGCACCGGGAGGAATATAATACACTCCAGCACAGTGAGGAATATAATGCACTCCAGCACCGGGAGGAATATAATACACTCCAGCACCGGGAGGAATATAATACACTCCAGCACAGGGAGGAATATAATACACTCCAGCACAGTGAGGAATATAATACACTCCAGCATAGGGAGGAATATAATACACTCCAGCACAGTGAGGAATATAATACACTCCAGCACAGTGAGGAATATAATACACTCCAGCACAGTGAGGAATATAATACACTCCAGCACAATGAGGAATATAATACACTCCTGCACCGGGAGGAATATAATACACTCCAGCACCGGGAGGAATATAATGCACTCCAGCACCGAGAGGAATATAATGCACTCCAGCACAGTGAGGAATATAATACACTCCATGCACCGAGAGGAATATAATGCACTCCAGCACAGTGAGGAATATAATACACTCCAGCACCGGGAGGAATATAATACACTCCAGCACAGTGAGGAATATAATGCACTCCAGCAGCGGGAGGAATATAATACACTCCAGCACCGAGAGGAATATAATACACTCCAGCACAGTGAGGAATATAATACACTCCAGCACAGGGAGGAATATAATACTCTCTAGCACAGTGAGGAATATAATGCACTCCAGCACTGAGAGGAATATAATACACTCCAGCACAGTGAGGAATAAAATACACTCCAGCACAATGAGGAATATAATACACTCCAGCACAGTGAGGAATATAATACACTCCAGCACAGGCAGGAATATAATACACTCCAGCACAGTCAGGAATATAATACACTCCAGCACAGTGAGGAATATAATACACTCCAGCACAGTGAGGAATATAATGCACTCCAGCACAGTGAGGAATATAATACACTCCTGCACAGTGAGGAATATAATCGTCTCCAGCACAGGGAGGAATATAATACACTCCAGCACCGAGAGGAATATAATGCACTCCAGCACCGGGAGGAATATAATACACTCCAGCACCGAGAGGAATATAATGCACTCCAGCACAGTGAGGAATATAATACACTCCAGCACAGTGAGGAATATAATACACTCCAGCACCGAGAGGAATATAATGCACTCCAGCACCGGGAGGAATATAATACACTCCAGCACCGGGAGGAATATAATACACTCCAGCACCGGGAGGAATATAATACACTCCAGCACCGGGAGGAATATAATGCACTCCAGCACCGGGAGGAATATAATACACTCCAGCACCGGGAGGAATATAATACACTTCAGCACCGGGAGGAATATAATCGTCTCCAGCACTGGGAGGAATATAATACACTCCAGCACCGGGAGGAATATAATACACTCCAGCACCGAGAGGAATATAATGCACTCCAGCACAGTGAGGAATATAATACACTCCAGCACCGGGAGGAATATAATACACTCCAGCACCGGGAGGAATATAATACACTCCAGCACCGGGAGGAATATAATACACTCCAGCACCGAGAGGAATATAATGCACTCCAGCACAGTGAGGAATATAATACACTCCAGCACCGGGAGGAATATAATACACTCCAGCACAGTGAGGAATATAATGCACTCCAGCAGCGGGAGGAATATAATACACTCCAGCACCGAGAGGAATATAATACACTCCAGCACAGTGAGGAATATAATACACTCCAGCACAGTGAGGAATATAATGCACTCCAGCACTGAGAGGAATATAATACACTCCAGCACAGTGAGGAATATAATGCACTCCAGCAGCGGGAGGAATATAATACACTCCAGCACCGAGAGGAATATAATACACTCCAGCACAGTGAGGAATATAATGCACTCCAGCACTGAGAGGAATATAATACACTCCAGCACAGTGAGGAATAAAATACACTCCAGCACAATGAGGAATATAATACACTCCAGCACAGTGAGGAATATAATACACTCCAGCACAGGCAGGAATATAATACACTCCAGCACAGTGAGGAATATAATACACTCCAGCACAGTGAGGAATATAATACACTCCAGCACAGTGAGGAATATAATGCACTCCAGCACAGTGAGGAATATAATACACTCCTGCACAGTGAGGAATATAATCGTCTCCAGCACAGGGAGGAATATAATACACTCCAGCACCGAGAGGAATATAATGCACTCCAGCACAGTGAGGAATATAATACACTCCAGCACCGAGAGGAATATAATGCACTCCAGCACAGTGAGGAATATAATACACTCCAGCACCGGGAGGAATATAATACACTCCAGCACCGAGAGGAATATAATGCACTCCAGCACAGTGAGGAATATAATACACTCCAGCACAGTGAGGAATATAATACACTCCAGCACCGAGAGGAATATAATGCACTCCAGCACCGGGAGGAATATAATACACTCCAGCACCGGGAGGAATATAATACACTCCAGCACCGGGAGGAATATAATGCACTCCAGCACCGGGAGGAATATAATACACTCCAGCACCGGGAGGAATATAATGCACTCCAGCACCGGGAGGAATATAATACACTCCAGCACCGGGAGGAATATAATACACTCCAGCACCGGGAGGAATATAATGCACTGCAGCACCGGGAGGAATATAATACACTCCAGCACCGGGAGGAATATAATACACTCCAGCACCGAGAGGAATATAATGCACTCCAGCACAGTGAGGAATATAATACACTCCAGCACCGGGAGGAATATAATACACTCCAGCACAGTGAGGAATATAATGCACTCCAGCACCGGGAGGAATATAATACACTCCAGCACCGAGAGGAATATAATGCACTCCAGCACCGGGAGGAATATAATACACTCCAGCACCGGGAGGAATATAATGCACTCCAGCACAGTGAGGAATATAATACAATCCAGCACAGTGAGGAATATAATACACTGCAGCACAGTGAGGGATATAATACACTCCAGCACAATGAGGAATATAATACACTCCAGCACAGTGAGGGATATAATACACTCCAGCACAATGAGGAATATAATACACTCCAGCACAGTGAGGAATATAATACAATCCAGCACAGTGAGGAATCTAATACACTCCAGCACAGTGAGGAATATAATACACTCCAGCACAGTGAGGGATATAATACACTCCAGCACAGTGAGGAATATAATACACTCCAGCACAGTGAGGAATATAATACGCTCCAGCACAGTGAGGAATATAATACACTGCAGCACAGTGAGGGATATATTACACTCCAGCACAGCGAGGAATATAATACACTCCAGCACAGTGAGGAATTTAAAACAATCCAGCACCAAAGGAATATAATACACTGCAGCACAGTGAGGGATATATTACACTCCAGCACAGCGAGGAATATAATACACTCCAGCACAATGAGGAATATAATACACTCCAGCACAGGGAGGCATATAATAAACTCCAGCACAGTGAGGAATATAATACACTCCAGCACAATGAGGAATATAATACACTCCAGCACAGTGAGGAATATAATACACTCCAGTACGGGGAGGAATATAACACACTCCAGCACAGTGAGGAATATAACACACTCCAGCACAGTGAGGAATATAATACACTCCAGCACAGTGAGGAATATAATACACTCCAGCACGGGGAGGAATCTAATACACTCCAGCACCGGGAGGAATATAATACACTCCAGCACCGGGAGGAATATAATACACTCCAGCACCGGGAGGAATATAATACACTCCAGCACCGGGAGGAATATAATGCACTGCAGCACCAGGAGGAATATAATGCACTCCAGCACCGGGAGGAATATAATACACTCCAGCACCGGGAGGAATATAATACACTTCAGCACCGGGAGGAATATAATCGTCTCCAGCACAGGGAGGAATATAATACACTCCAGCACCGGGAGGAATATAATACACTCCAGCACCGGGAGGAATATAATACACTCCAGCACCGAGAGGAATATAATGCACTCCAGCACAGTGAGGAATATAATACACTCCAGCACCGGGAGGAATATAATACACTCCAGCACCGGGAGGAATATAATACACTCCAGCACCGCGATGAATATAATACACTCCAGCACCGAGAGGAATATAATGCACTCCAGCACAGTGAGGAATATAATACACTCCAGCACCGGGAGGAATATAATACACTCCAGCACAGTGAGGAATATAATGCACTCCAGCACCGGGAGGAATATAATACACTCCAGCACCGAGACGAATATAATGCTCTCCAGCACCGGGAGGAATATAATACACTCCAGCACCAGGAGGAATATAATACACTCCAGCACCGGGAGGAATATAATACACTCCAGCACAGTGAGCATATAATGCACTCCAGCACCGGGAGGAATATAATACACTCCAGCACCGGGAGGAATATAATACACTCCAGCACAGTGAGGATATAATGCACTCCAGCACAGTGAGGATATAATGCACTCCAGCACCGGGAGGAATATAATACACTCCAGCACCGGGAGGAATATAATACACTCCAGCACCGGGAGGAATATAATACACTCCAGCACCGGGAGGAATATAATACACTCCAGCACAGTGAGGAATATAATACACTCCAGCACCGGGAGGAATATAATACACTCCAGCACAGTGAGGATATAATGCACTCCAGCACCGGGAGGAATATAATACACTCCAGCACCGGGAGGAATATAATACACTCCAGCACCGGGAGGAATATAATACACTCCAGCACCGGGAGGAATATAATACACTCCAGCACCGGGAGGAATATAATACACTCCAGCACCGGGAGGAATATAATACACTCCAGCACCGGGAGGAATATAATGCACTCCAGCACAGTGAGGATATAATGCACTCCAGCACCGGGAGGAATATAATACACTCCAGCACCGGGAGGAATATAATACACTCCAGCACCGGGAGGAATATAATACACTCCAGCACAGTGAGGAATATAATGCACTCCAGCAACGGGAGGAATATAATACACTCCAGCACAATGAGGAATATAATACACTCCAGCACCGGGAGGAATATAATACACTCCAGCACAGTGAGGAATATAATGCACTCCAGCACCGGGAGGAATATAATCGTCTCCAGCACAGGGAGGAATATAATACACTCCAGCACCGGGAGGAATATAATACACTCCAGCACCAGGAGGAATATAATACACTCCAGCACCGAGAGGAATATAATGCACTCCAGCACAGTGAGGAATATGATACACTCCATGCACCGAGAGGAATATAATGCACTCCAGCACAGTGAGGAATATAATACACTCCAGCACCGGGAGGAATATAATACACTCCAGCACCGGGAGGAATATAATGCACTCCAGCAGCGGGAGGAATATAATGCACTCCAGCACAGTGAGGAATATGATACACTCCATGCACCGAGAGGAATATAATGCACTCCAGCACAGTGAGGAATATAATACACTCCAGCACCGGGAGGAATATAATACACTCCAGCACCGGGAGGAATATAATACACTCCAGCACAGTGAGGAATATAATACACTCCAGCACAGGGAGGAATATAATACACTCCAGCACAGTGAGGAATATAATACACTCCAGCACCGGGAGGAATATAATGCACTCCAGCACAGTGAGGAATATGATACACTCCATGCACCGAGAGGAATATAATGCACTCCAGCACAGTGAGGAATATAATACACTCCAGCACCGGGAGGAATATAATGCACTCCAGCACAGTGAGGAATATGATACACTCCATGCACCGAGAGGAATATAATGCACTCCAGCACAGTGAGGAATATAATACACTCCAGCACCGGGAGGAATATAATACACTCCAGCACCGGGAGGAATATAATACACTCCAGCACAGTGAGGAATATAATACACTCCAGCACAGGGAGGAATATAATACACTCCAGCACAGTGAGGAATATAATACACTCCAGCACAGTGAGGAATATAATACACTCCAGCACAGTGAGGAATATAATACACTCCAGCACAATGAGGAATATAATACACTCCAGCACCGGGAGGAATATAATACACTCCAGCACCGGGAGGAATATAATGCACTCCAGCACCGAGAGGAATATAATGCACTCCAGCACAGTGAGGAATATAATACACTCCACGCACCGAGAGGAATATAATGCACTCCAGCACAGTGAGGAATATAATACACTCCAGCACCGGGAGGAATATAATACACTCCAGCACAGTGAGGAATATAATGCACTCCAGCAGCGGGAGGAATATAATACACTCCAGCACCGGGAGGAATATAATACACTCCAGCACAGTGAGGAATATAGTACACTCCAGCACAGTGAGGAATATAATACACTCCAGCACAGTGAGGAATATAATGCACTCCAGCAGCGGGAGGAATATAATACACTCCAGCACCGGGAGGAATATAATACACTCCAGCACAGTGAGGAATATAATACACTCCAGCACAGGGAGGAATATAATACACTCCAGCACAGTGAGGAATATAATACACTCCAGCATAGGGAGGAATATAATACACTCCAGCACAGTGAGGAATATAATACACTCCAGCACAGTGAGGAATATAATACACTCCAGCACAGTGAGGAATATAATACACTCCAGCACAGTGAGGAATATAATACACTCCAGCACAATGAGGAATATAATACACTCCAGCACCGGGAGGAATATAATACACTCCAGCACCGGGAGGAATATAATGCACTCCAGCACCGAGAGGAATATAATGCACTCCAGCACAGTGAGGAATATAATACACTCCACGCACCGAGAGGAATATAATGCACTCCAGCACAGTGAGGAATATAATACACTCCAGCACCGGGAGGAATATAATACACTCCAGCACAGTGAGGAATATAATGCACTCCAGCAGCGGGAGGAATATAATACACTCCAGCACCGGGAGGAATATAATACACTCCAGCACAGTGAGGAATATAATACACTCCAGCACAGTGAGGAATATAATACACTCCAGCACAGTGAGGAATATAATGCACTCCAGCACTGAGAGGAATATAATACACTCCAGCACAGTGAGGAATAAAATACACTCCAGCACAATGAGGAATATAATACACTCCAGCACAGTGAGGAATATAATACACTCCAGCACAGGCAGGAATATAATACACTCCAGCACAGTGAGGAATATAATACACTCCAGCACAGGGAGGAATATAATACACTCCAGCACAGTGAGGAATATAATGCACTCCAGCACAGTGAGGAATATAATGCACTCCAGCACAGTGAGGAATATAATACACTCCTGCACAGTGAGGAATATAATCGTCTCCAGCACAGGGAGGAATATAATACACTCCAGCACCGAGAGGAATATAATGCACTCCAGCACAGTGAGGAATATAATACACTCCAGCACCGAGAGGAATATAATGCACTCCAGCACAGTGAGGAATATAATACACTCCAGCACCGGCAGGAATATAATACACTCCAGCACCGAGAGGAATATAATGCACTCCAGCACAGTGAGGAATATAATACACTCCAGCACCGAGAGGAATATAATGCACTCCAGCACCGGGAGGAATATAATACACTCCAGCACCGGGAGGAATATAATACACTCCAGCACCGGGAGGAATATAATACAGTCCAGCACCGAGAGGAATATAATGCACTCCAGCACAGTGAGGAATATAATACACTCCAGCACCGAGAGGAATATAATGCACTCCAGCACAGTGAGGAATATAATACACTCCAGCACCGGGAGGAATATAATACACTCCAGCACAGTGAGGAATATAATGCACTCCAGCACCGGGAGGAATATAATACACTCCAGCACCGGGAGGAATATAATACACTCCAGCACAGTGAGGAATATAATACACTCCAGCACAGTGAGGAATATAATACACTCCAGCACAGTGAGGAATATAATACGCTCCAGCACAGTGAAGAATATAATACAATCCAGCACAGTGAGGAATATAATACACTCCAGCACAGTGAGGAATATAATACAATCCAGCACAGTGAGGAATATAATACACTGCAGCACAGTGAGGGATATATTACACTCCAGCACAGTGAGGAATATAATACACACCAGCACAGTGAGGAATTTAATACAATCCAGCACCGAAGGAATATAATACACTGCAGCACAATGAGGAATATAATACACTCCAGCACAGGGAGGAATATAATACACTCCAGCACAGTGAGGAATATAATACACTCCAGCACAGGGGGGAATATAATACACTCCAGCACAGTGAGGAATATAATACACTCCAGCACAGTGAGGAATATAATACACTCCAGCACAGTGAGGAATATAATACACTCCAGCACAGGGAGGAATATAATACACTCCAGCACAGTGAGGAATATAATACACTCCAGCAGAGTGAGGAATATAATACACTCCAGCACAGTGAGGAATATAATACACTCCAGCACAGGGAGGAATATAATACACTCCAGCACAGGGAGGAATATAATACACTCCAGCACAGGGAGGAATATAATACACTCCAGCACAGTGAGGAATATAATACACTCCAGC
The DNA here is from genome assembly GCF_036365525.1 of Heterodontus francisci. Taxonomy (NCBI): domain Eukaryota; kingdom Metazoa; phylum Chordata; class Chondrichthyes; order Heterodontiformes; family Heterodontidae; genus Heterodontus; species Heterodontus francisci. The sequence continues at coordinate 143,751 of NW_027141324.1, forward strand.
ACCGGGAGGAATATAATACACTCCAGCACAATGAGGAATATAATACACTCCAGCACAGTGAGGAATATAATACACTCCAGCACCGGGAGGAATATAATACACTCCAGCACAATGAGGAATATAATACACTCCAGCACAGTGAGGAATATAATACACTCCAGCACAGTGAGGAATATAATACACTCCAGCACAATGAGGAATATAATACACTCCAGCACAGTGAGGAATATAATACACTCCAGCACAGTGAGGAATATAATACACTCCAGCACAGTGAGGGATATAATACACTCCAGCACAATGAGGAATATAATACACTCCAGCACAGTGAGGAATATAATACACTCCAGCACAGTGAGGAATATAATACACTCCAGCACCATGAGGAATATAATACACTCCAGCACAGTGAGGAATATAATACACTCCAGCACAGTGAGGAATATAATACACTCCAGCACAGTGAGGAATATAATACACTCCAGCACAGTGAGGAATATAATACACTCCAGCAGAGTGAGGAATATAATACACTCCAGCAGAGTGAGGAATATAATACACTCCAGCACATTGAGGAATATAATACACTCCAGCACAGTGAGGAATATAATACACTCCAGCACAATGAGGAATATAATACACTCCAGCACAGTGAGGAATATAATACACTCCAGCACAGTGAGGAATATAATACACTCCAGCAGAGTGAGGAATATAATACACTCCAGCACAGTGAGGAATATAATACACTCCAGCACAGTGAGGAATATAATACACTCCAGCACAATGAGGAATATAATACACTCCAGCACAGTGAGGAATATAATACACTCCAGCACAGTGAGGAATATAATACACTCCAGCACAATGAGGAATATAATACACTCCAGCACAATGAGGAATATAATACACTCCAGCACAGTGAGGAATATAATACACTCCAGCACAGTGAGGGATATAATACACTCCAGCACGATGAGGAATATAATACACTCCAGCACAGTGAGGAATATAATACACTCCAGCACAGTGAGGAATATAATACACTCCAGCACAGTGAGGAATATAATACACTCCAGCACAGTGAGGAATATAATACACTCCAGCACAGTGAGGAATATAATACACTCCAGCACAGTGAGGAATATAATACACTCCAGCAGAGTGAGGAATATAATACACTCCAGCAGAGTGAGGAATATAATACATTCCAGCACAGTGAAGGATATTATACACTCCAGCACAGTGAGGAATATAATACACTCCAGCACAGTGAGGAATATAATACACTCCAGCACAGTGAAGGATATAATACACTCCAGCACAGTGAGGAATATAATACACTCCAGCACAGTGAGGAATATAATACACTCCAGCAGAGTGAGGAATATAATACACTCCAGCACATTGAGGAATATAATACACTCCAGCACATTGAGGAATATAATACACTCCAGCACAGTGAGGAATATAATACACTCCAGCACAATGAGGAATATAATACAATCCAGCACAGTGAGGAATATAATACACTCCAGCAGAGTGAGGAATATAATACACTCCAGCACAGTGAGGAATATAATACACTCCAGCACAGTGAGGAATATAATACACTCCAGCACAATGAGGAATATAATACTCTCCAGCACAGTGAGGAATATAAGACACTCCAGCACAGTGAGGAATATAATACACTCCAGCACAGTGAGGAATATAATACACACCAGCACAATGAGGAATATAATACACTCCAGCACAGTGAGGAATATAATACACTCCAGCAGAGTGAGGAATATAATACACTCGAGCACAGTGAGGAATATAATACTCTCCAGCACAGTGAGGAATATAAGACACTCCAGCACAGTGAGGAATATAATACACTCCAGCACAGTGAGGAATATAATACACACCAGCACAATGAGGAATATAATACACTCCAGCACAGTGAGGAATATAATACACTCCAGCAGAGTGAGGAATATAATACACTCGAGCACAGTGAGGAATATAATACACTCCAGCACAATGAGGAATATAATACTCTCCAGCACAGTGAGGAATATAAGACACTCCAGCACAGTGAGGAATATAATACACTCCAGCACAGTGAGGAATATAATACACACCAGCACAATGAGGAATATAATACACTCCAGCACAGTGAGGAATATAATACACTCCAGCAGAGTGAGGAATATAATACACTCGAGCACAGTGAGGAATATAATACACTCCAGCACAGTGAGGAATATAATACACTCCAGCACAGTGAGGAATATAATACACTCCAGCACAATGAGGAATATAATACACTCGAGCACAGTGAGGAATATAATACACTCCAGCACAGTGAGGAATATAATACACTCCAGCACAGTGAGGAATATAATACACTCCAGCACAGTGAGGAATATAATACACTCCAGCACAGTGAGGAATATAATACACTCCAGCACAGTGAGGAATATAATACACTCCAGCACAGTGAAGGATATTATACACTCCAGCACAGTGAGGAATATAATACACTCCAGCACAGTGAGGAATATAATACACTCCAGCACAGTGAAGGATATAATACACTCCAGCACAGTGAGGAATATAATACACTCCAGCACAGTGAGGAATATAATACACTCCAGCACAGTGAAGGATATTATACACTCCAGCACAGTGAAGGATATTATACACTCCAGCACAGTGAGGAATATAATACACTCCAGCACAGTGAGGAATATAATACACTCCAGCACAGTGAGGAATATAATACACTCCAGCACAGTGAAGGATATTATACACTCCAGCACAGTGAGGAATATAATACACTCCAGCACAGTGAGGAATATAATACACTCCAGCACAGTGAGGAATATAATACACTCCAGCACAGTGAGGAATATAATACACTCCAGCACAGTGAAGGATATTATACACTCCAGCACAGTGAAGGATATTATACACTCCAGCACAGTGAGGAATATAATACACTCCAGCACAGTGAGGAATATAATACACTCCAGCACAGTGAAGGATATTATACACTCCAGCACAGTGAGGAATATAATACACTCCAGCACAGTGAGGAATATAATACACTCCAGCACAGTGAAGGATATAATACACTCCAGCACAGTGAGGAATATAATACACTCCAGCACAGTGAGGAATATAATACACTCCAGCAGAGTGAGGAATATAATACACTCCAGCACATTGAGGAATATAATACACTCCAGCACAGTGAGGAATATAATACACTCCAGCACAATGAGGAATATAATACACTCCAGCACAGTGAGGAATATAATACACTCCAGCAGAGTGAGGAATATAATACACTCCAGCACAGTGAGGAATATAATACACTCCAGCACAGTGAGGAATATAATACACTCCAGCAGAGTGAGGAATATAATACACTCCAGCACAATGAGGAATATAATACACTCCAGCACAGTGAGGAATATAATACACTCCAGCACAGTGAGGAATATAATACACTCCAGCACAATGAGGAATATAATACAGTCCAGCACAATGAGGAATATAATACACTCCAGCACAGTGAGGAATATAATACACTCCAGCACAGTGAGGGATATAATACACTCCAGCACAATGAGGAATATAATACACTCCAGCACAGTGAAGGATATAATACACTCCAGCACAGTGAGGAATATAATACACTCCAGCACAGTGAGGAATATAATACACTCCAGCAGAGTGAGGAATATAATACACTCCAGCACATTGAGGAATATAATACACTCCAGCACAGTGAGGAATATAATACACTCCAGCACAATGAGGAATATAATACACTCCAGCACAGTGAGGAATATAATACACTCCAGCAGAGTGAGGAATATAATACACTCCAGCAGAGTGAGGAATATAATACACTCCAGCAGAGTGAGGAATATAATACACTCCAGCACAGTGAGGAATATAATACACTCCAGCACAGTGAGGAATATAATACACTCCAGCACAATGAGGAATATAATACACTCCAGCACAGTGAGGAATATAATACACTCCAGCACAGTGAGGAATATAATTCACTCCAGCACAATGAGGAATATAATACACTCCAGCACAATGAGGAATATAATACACTCCAGCAGAGTGAGGAATATAATACACTCCAGCACAGTGAGGGATATAATACACTCCAGCACAATGAGGAATATAATACACTCCAGCACAGTGAGGAATATAATACACTCCAGCACAGTGAGGAATATAATACACTCCAGCACAGTGAGGAATATAATACACTCCAGCACAGTGAGGAATATAATACACTCCAGCAGAGTGAGGAATATAATACACTCCAGCACAGTGAGGAATATAATACACTCCAGCACAGTGAGGAATATAATACACTCCAGCAGAGTGAGGAATATAATACACTCCAGCACAGTGAAGGATATTATACACTCCAGCACAGTGAGGAATATAATACACTCCAGCACAGTGAGGAATATAATACACTCCAGCACAGTGAAGGATATTATACACTCCAGCACAGTGAGGAATATAATACACTCCAGCACAGTGAGGAATATAATACACTCCAGCACAGTGAAAAATATAATACACTCCAGCACAGTGAAGGATATTATACACTCCAGCACAGTGAGGAATATAATACACTCCAGCACAGTGAGGAATATAATACACTCCAGCACAGTGAAGGATATTATACACTCCAGCACAGTGAGGAATATAATACACTCCAGCACCGGGAGGAATATAATACACTCCAGCACAGTGAGGAATATAATACACTCCAGCACAGTGAAGGATATTATACACTCCAGCACAGTGAGGAATATAATACACTCCAGCACAGTGAGGAATATAATACACTCCAGCAGAGTGAGGAATATAATACACTCGAGCACAGTGAGGAATATAATACACTCCAGCACAATGAGGAATATAATACTCTCCAGCACAGTGAGGAATATAAGACACTCCAGCACAGTGAGGAATATAATACACTCCAGCACAGTGAGGAATATAATACACACAAGCACAATGAGGAATATAATACACTCCAGCACAGTGAGGAATATAATACACTCCAGCAGAGTGAGGAATATAATACACTCGAGCACAGTGAGGAATATAATACACTCCAGCACAGTGAGGAATATAATACACTCCAGCACAGTGAGGAATATAATACACTCCAGCACAATGAGGAATATAATACACTCGAGCACAGTGAGGAATATAATACACTCCAGCACAGTGAGGAATATAATACACTCCAGCACAGTGAGGAATATAATACACTCCAGCACAGTGAGGAATATAATACACTCCAGCACAGTGAGGAATATAATACACTCCAGCACAGTGAAGGATATTATACACTCCAGCACAGTGAGGAATATAATACACTCCAGCACAGTGAGGAATATAATACACTCCAGCACAGTGAAGGATATAATACACTCCAGCACAGTGAGGAATATAATACACTCCAGCACAGTGAGGAATATAATACACTCCAGCACAGTGAAGGATATTATACACTCCAGCACAGTGAAGGATATTATACACTCCAGCACAGTGAGGAATATAATACACTCCAGCACAGTGAGGAATATAATACACTCCAGCACAGTGAGGAATATAATATACTCCAGCACAGTGAAGGATATTATACACTCCAGCACAGTGAGGAATATAATACACTCCAGCACAGTGAGGAATATAATACACTCCAGCACAGTGAAGGATATAATACACTCCAGCACAGTGAGGAATATAATACACTCCAGCACAGTGAGGAATATAATACACTCCAGCACAGTGAAGGATATTATACACTCCAGCACAGTGAAGGATATTATACACTCCAGCACAGTGAGGAATATAATACACTCCAGCACAGTGAGGAATATAATACACTCCAGCACAGTGAAGGATATTATACACTCCAGCACAGTGAGGAATATAATACACTCCAGCACAGTGAGGAATATAATACACTCCAGCACAGTGAAGGATATAATACACTCCAGCACAGTGAGGAATATAATACACTCCAGCACAGTGAGGAATATAATACACTCCAGCAGAGTGAGGAATATAATACACTCCAGCACATTGAGGAATATAATACACTCCAGCACAGTGAGGAATATAATACACTCCAGCACAATGAGGAATATAATACACTCCAGCACAGTGAGGAATATAATACACTCCAGCAGAGTGAGGAATATAATACACTCCAGCACAGTGAGGAATATAATACACTCCAGCACAGTGAGGAATATAATACACTCCAGCAGAGTGAGGAATATAATACACTCCAGCACAATGAGGAATATAATACACTCCAGCACAGTGAGGAATATAATACACTCCAGCACAGTGAGGAATATAATACACTCCAGCACAATGAGGAATATAATACAGTCCAGCACAATGAGGAATATAATACACTCCAGCACAGTGAGGAATATAATACACTCCAGCACAGTGAGGGATATAATACACTCCAGCACAATGAGGAATATAATACACTCCAGCACAGTGAAGGATATAATACACTCCAGCACAGTGAGGAATATAATACACTCCAGCACAGTGAGGAATATAATACACTCCAGCACAGTGAGGAATATAATACACTCCAGCAGAGTGAGGAATATAATACACTCCAGCACATTGAGGAATATAATACACTCCAGCACAGTGAGGAATATAATACACTCCAGCACAATGAGGAATATAATACACTCCAGCACAGTGAGGAATATAATACACTCCAGCAGAGTGAGGAATATAATACACTCCAGCAGAGTGAGGAATATAATACACTCCAGCAGAGTGAGGAATATAATACACTCCAGCACAGTGAGGAATATAATACACTCCAGCACAGTGAGGAATATAATACACTCCAGCACAATGAGGAATATAATACACTCCAGCACAGTGAGGAATATAATACACTCCAGCACAGTGAGGAATATAATTCACTCCAGCACAATGAGGAATATAATACACTCCAGCACAATGAGGAATATAATACACTCCAGCACAGTGAGGAATATAATACACTCCAGCACAGTGAGGGATATAATACACTCCAGCAGAATGAGGAATATAATACACTCCAGCACAGTGAGGAATATAATACACTCCAGCACAGTGAGGAATATAATACACTCCAGCACAGTGAGGAATATAATACACTCCAGCACAGTGAGGAATATAATACACTCCAGCACAGTGAGGAATATAATACACTCCAGCACAGTGAAGGATATAATACTCTCCAGCACAGTGAGGAATATAATACACTCCAGCACAGTGAGGAATATAATAGACTCCAGCACCGGGAGGAATATAATACACTCCAGCACAGTGAGGAATATAATACACTCCAGCACAGTGAGGAATATAATACACTCCAGCACAGTGAAGGATATTATACACTCCAGCACAGTGAGGAATATAATACACTCCAGCACAGTGAGGAATATAATACACTCCAGCACAGTGAGGAATATAATACACACCAGCACAGTGAGGAATATAATACACTCCTGCACAGTGAGGGATATAACACACTCCTGCACAGTGAGGGATATAATACACTGCAGCACAGTGAGGAATATAATACAATCCAGCACCGAAGGAATATAATACACTCCAGCTCAGTGAGGAATATAATACACTCCAGCAGAGTGAGGAATATAATACACTCCAGCACAGTGAGGAATATAATACACTCCAGCACAGTGAGGAATATAATACACTCCAGCACAGTGAGGAATATAATACACTCCAGCACAGTGAGGAATATAATACACTCCAGCACAGTGAGGAATATAATACACTCCAGCACAGTGAGGAATATAATACACTCCAGCACCAGGAGGAATATAATACACTCCAGCACAGTGAGGAATATAATACACTCCAGCTCAGTGAGGAATATAATACACTCCAGCACAGTGAGGAATATAATACACTCCAGCACAGTGAGGAATATAATACACTCCAGCACAGTGAGGAATATAATACACTCCAGCACAGTGAGGAATATAATACACTCCAGCACAGTGAGGAATATAATACACTCCAGCACCGGGAGGAATATAATACACTCCAGCACAGTGAGGGATATAATACACTCCAGCACAGTGAGGGATATAACACACTCCTGCACAGTGAGGGATATAATACACTCCAGCACAGTGAGGAATATAATACACTCCAGCACAGTGAGGGATATAACACACTCCTGCACAGTGAGGGATATAATACACTCCAGCACAGTGAGGAATATAATACACTCCAGCACAGTGAGGAATATAATACACTCCAGCACAGTGAGGAATATAATACACTCCAGCACAGTGAGGAATATAATACACTCCAGCACAGTGAGGAATATAATACACTCCAGCACAGTGAGGAATATAATACACTCCAGCACAGTGAGGAATATAATACACTCCAGCACAGTGAGGAATATAATACACTCCAGCACAGTGAGGAATATAATACACTCCAGCACCGGGAGGAATATAATACACTCCAGCGCAGTGAGGGATATAATACACTCCAGCACAGTGAGGAATATAATACACTCCAGCACAGTGAGGAATATAATACACTCCTGCACAGTGAGGAATATAATACACTCCAGCACAGTGAGGGATATAATACACTCCAGCACAGTGAGGAATATAATACACTCCAGCACATTGAGGGATATAATACACTCCTGCACAGTGAGGAATATAATACACTCCAGCACAGTGAGGAATATAATACAATCCAGCACCGAAGGAATATAATACACTCCAGCTCAGTGAGGAATATAATACATTCCAGCACAGTGAGGAATATAATACATTCCAGCACAGTGAGGAATATAATACACTCCAGCACAGTGAGGAATATAATACACTCCAGCACAGTGAGGGATATAATACACTCCAGCACAGTGAGGAATATAATACACTCCAGCACATTGAGGGATATAATACACTCCTGCACAGTGAGGAATATAATACACTCCAGCACAGTGAGGAATATAATACAATCCAGCACCGAAGGAATATAATACACTCCAGCTCAGTGAGGAATATAATACATTCCAGCACAGTGAGGAATATAATACACGCCAGCACAGTGAGGAATGTAATAAAGTCCAGCAAAGTGAGGAATATAATTCACTCCAGCACAGTGTGGAATATAATACACTCCTGCACAGTGAGGAATATAATACACTCCAGCACAGTGAGGAATATAATACACTCCAGCACAGTGAGGAATATAATACACTCCAGCACAGTGAGGAATATAATACACTCCAGCACGGGGAGGAATATAATACACTCCAGCACAGTGAGGAATATAATACACTCCAGCACGGGGAGGAATATAATACATTCCAGCACGGGGAGGAATATAATACACTCCAGCACGGGGAGGAATATAATACACTCCAGCACAGTGAGGAATATAATACACTCCAGCACAGTGAGGAATATAATACACTCCAGCACGGGGAGGAATATAATACATTCCAGCACGGGGAGGAATATAATACACTCCAGCACGGGGAGGAATATAATACACTCCAGCACAGTGAGGAATATAATACACTCCAGCACCGGGAGGAATATAATACACTCCAGCACCGGGAGGAATATAATACACTCCAGCACCGGGAGGAATATAATACACTCCAGCACGGGGAGGAATATAATACACTCCAGCACGGGGAGGAATATAATACACTCCAGCACAGTGAGGAATATAATACACTCCAGCACCGGGAGGAATATAATGCACTCCAGCACAGTGAGGAATATAATACACTCCAGCACAGTGAGGAATATAATACACTGCAGCACAGTGAGGAATATAATACACTCCAGCACCGGGAGGAATATAATGCACTCCAGCACAGTGAGGAATATAATACACTCCAGCACAGTGAGGAATATAATACACTCCAGCACATTGAGGGATATAATACACTCCTGCACAGTGAGGAATATAATACACTCCAGCACGGGGAGGAATATAATACACTCCAGCACAGTGAGGAATATAATACACTCCAGCACATTGAGGGATATAATACACTCCAGCACAGTGAGGAATATAATACACTCCAGCACAGTGAGGAATATAATACACTCCAGCACAGTGAGGAATATAATACACTCCAGCACAGTGAGGAATATAATACACTGCAGCACAGTGAGGAATATAATACACTCCTGCACAGTGAGGAATATAATACACTCCAGCACAGTGAGGAATATAATACACTCCAGCACAGTGAGGAATATAATACACTCCAGCACAGTGAGGAATATAATACACTCCAGCACAGTGAGGAATATAATACACTCCAGCACAGTGAGGAATATAATACACTCCAGCACCGGGAGGAATATAATACACTCCAGCGCAGTGAGGGATATAATACACTCCAGCACAGTGAGGAATATAATACACTCCAGCACAGTGAGGAATATAATACACTCCTGCACAGTGAGGAATATAATACACTCCAGCACAGTGAGGGATATAATACACTCCAGCACAGTGAGGAATATAATACACTCCAGCACATTGAGGGATATAATACACTCCTGCACAGTGAGGAATATAATACACTCCAGCACAGTGAGGAATATAATACAATCCAGCACCGAAGGAATATAATACACTCCAGCTCAGTGAGGAATATAATACATTCCAGCACAGTGAGGAATATAATACATTCCAGCACAGTGAGGAATATAATACACTCCAGCACAGTGAGGAATATAATACACTCCAGCACAGTGAGGGATATAATACACTCCAGCACAGTGAGGAATATAATACACTCCAGCACATTGAGGGATATAATACACTCCTGCACAGTGAGGAATATAATACACTCCAGCACAGTGAGGAATATAATACAATCCAGCACCGAAGGAATATAATACACTCCAGCTCAGTGAGGAATATAATACATTCCAGCACAGTGAGGAATATAATACACGCCAGCACAGTGAGGAATGTAATAAAGTCCAGCAAAGTGAGGAATATAATTCACTCCAGCACAGTGTGGAATATAATACACTCCTGCACAGTGAGGAATATAATACACTCCAGCACAGTGAGGAATATAATACACTCCAGCACAGTGAGGAATATAATACACTCCAGCACAGTGAGGAATATAATACACTCCAGCACGGGGAGGAATATAATACACTCCAGCACAGTGAGGAATATAATACACTCCAGCACGGGGAGGAATATAATACATTCCAGCACGGGGAGGAATATAATACACTCCAGCACAATGAGGAATATAATACACTCCAGCACAGTGAGGAATATAATACACTCCAGCACGGGGAGGAATATAATACACTCCAGCACCGGGAGGAATATAATACACTCCAGCGCAGTGAGGAATATAATACACTCCAGCACCGGGAGGAATATAATGCACTCCAGCACAGTGAGGAATATAATACACTCCAGCACAGTGAGGAATATAATACACTGCAGCACATTGAGGAATATAATACACTCCAGCACCGGGAGGAATATAATGCACTCCAGCACAGTGAGGAATATAATACACTCCAGCACAGTGAGGAATATAATACACTCCAGCACATTGAGGGATATAATACACTCCTGCACAGTGAGGAATATAATACACTCCAGCACGGGGAGGAATATAATACACTCCAGCACAGTGAGGAATATAATACACTCCAGCACATTGAGGGATATAATACACTCCAGCACAGTGAGGAATATAATACACTCCAGCACGGGGAGGAATATAATACACTCCAGCACAGTGAGGAATATAATACACTCCAGCACATTGAGGGATATAATACACTCCAGCACAGTGAGGAATATAATACACTCCAGCACGGGGAGGAATATAATACACTCCAGCACAGTGAGGAATATAATACACTCCAGCACAGTGAGGAATATAATACACTCCAGCACAGTGAGGAATATAATACACTCCAGCACAGTGAGGAATATAATACACTCCAGCACAGTGAGGAATATAATACACTCCAGCACAGTGAGGAATATAATACACTCCAGCACAGTGAGGAATATAATACAATCCAGCACAGTGAGGAATATAATACACTCCAGCACAGTGAGGAATATAATACACTCCAGCACAGTGAGGAATATAATACACTCCAGCACAGTGAGGAATATAATACACTCCAGCACAATGAGGAATATAATACACTCCAGCACGGGGAGGAATATAATACACTCCAGCACCGGGAGGAATATAATACACTCCAGCACCGGGAGGAATATAATACACTCCAGCACGGGGAGGAATATAATACACTCCAGCACAGTGAGGAATATAATACACTCCAGCACAGTGAGGAATATAATACACTCCAGCACAGTGAGGAATATAATACACTCCAGCACAGTGAGGAATATAATACACTCCAGCACAGTGAGGAATATAATACACTCCAGCACAGTGAGGAATATAATACACTCCAGCACAGTGAGGAATATAATACACTCCAGCACAATGAGGAATATAATACACTCCAGCACGGGGAGGAATATAATACACTCCAGCACAGTGAGGAATATAATACACTCCAGCACAGTGAGGAATATAATACACTCCAGCACAGTGAGGAATATAATACACTCCAGCACAGTGAGGAATATAATACACTCCAGCACATTGAGGAATATAATACACTCCAGCACAATGAGGAATATAATACACTCCAGCACGGGGAGGAATATAATACACTCCAGCACAGTGAGGAATATAATACACTCCAGCACAGTGAGGAATATAATACACTCCAGCACAATGAGGAATATAATACACTCCAGCACGGGGAGGAATATAATACACTCCAGCACAGTGAGGAATATAATACACTCCAGCACAGTGAGGAATATAATACACTCCAGCACAGTGAGGAATATAATACACTCCAGCACAGTGAGGAATATAATACACTCCAGCACAGTGAGGAATATAATACACTCCAGCACAGTGAGGAATATAATACAATCCAGCACAGTGAGGAATATAATACACTCCAGCACAGTGAGGAATATAATACACTCCAGCACAGTGAGGAATATAATACACTCCAGCACAGTGAGGAATATAATACACTCCAGCACAATGAGGAATATAATACACTCCAGCACGGGGAGGAATATAATACACTCCAGCACCGGGAGGAATATAATACACTCCAGCACCGGGAGGAATATAATACACTCCAGCACGGGGAGGAATATAATACACTCCAGCACAGTGAGGAATATAATACACTCCAGCACCGGGAGGAATATAATACACTCCAGCACAGTGAGGAATATAATACACTCCAGCACCGGGAGGAATATAATGCACTCCAGCACCGGGAGGAATATAATGCACTCCAGCACCGGGAGGAATATAATGCACTCCAGCACAGTGAGGAATATAATACACTCCAGCACAGTGAGGAATATAATACACTGCAGCACAGTGAGGAATATAATACACTCCAGCACCGGGAGGAATATAATGCACTCCAGCACAGTGAGGAATATAATACACTCCAGCACAGTGAGGAATATAATACACTCCAGCACATTGAGGGATATAATACACTCCTGCACAGTGAGGAATATAATACACTCCAGCACGGGGAGGAATATAATACACTCCAGCACAGTGAGGAATATAATACACTCCAGCACATTGAGGGATATAATACACTCCAGCACAGTGAGGAATATAATACACTCCAGCACGGGGAGGAATATAATACACTCCAGCACAGTGAGGAATATAATACACTCCAGCACATTGAGGGATATAATACACTCCAGCACAGTGAGGAATATAATACACTCCAGCACGGGGAGGAATATAATACACTCCAGCACAGTGAGGAATATAATACACTCCAGCACAGTGAGGAATATAATACACTCCAGCACAGTGAGGAATATAATAGACTCCAGCACAGTGAGGAATATAATACACTCCAGCACAGTGAGGAATATAATACACTCCAGCACAGTGAGGAATATAATACACTCCAGCACAGTGAGGAATATAATACAATCCAGCACAGTGAGGAATATAATACACTCCAGCACAGTGAGGAATATAATACACTCCAGCACAGTGAGGAATATAATACACTCCAGCACAGTGAGGAATATAATACACTCCAGCACAATGAGGAATATAATACACTCCAGCACGGGGAGGAATATAATACACTCCAGCACAGTGAGGAATATAATACACTCCAGCACAGTGAGGAATATAATATACTCCAGCACGGGGAGGAATATAATACACTCCAGCACGGGGAGGAATATAATACACTCCAGCACAGTGAGGAATATAATACACTCCAGCACAGTGAGGAATATAATACACTCCAGCACAGTGAGGAATATAATAGACTCCAGCACAGTGAGGAATATAATACACTCCAGCACAGTGAGGAATATAATACACTCCAGCACAGTGAGGAATATAATACACTCCAGCACAGTGAGGAATATAATACACTCCAGCACAGTGAGGAATATAATACACTCCAGCACAGTGAGGAATATAATACACTCCAGCACAGTGAGGAATATAATACACTCCTGCACAATGAGGAATATAATATACTCCAGCACGGGGAGGAATATAATACACTCCAGCACAGTGAGGAATATAATATACTCCAGCACGGGGAGGAATATAATACACTCCAGCACGGGGAGGAATATAATACACTCCAGCACAGTGAGGAATATAATACACTCCAGCACAGTGAGGAATATAATACACTCCAGCACGGGGAGGAATATAATACACTCCAGCACAGTGAGGAGTATAATACACTCCAGCACAGGGAGGGATATAATACACTCCAGCACAGTGAGGAATATAATACACTCCAGCACAGTGAGGAGTATAATACACTCCAGCACAGTGAGGAATATAATACACTCCAGCACAGTGAGGAATATAATACACTCCAGCACAGTGAGGGATATAATACACTCCAGCACAGTGAGGGATATAATACACTCCAGCACAGTGAGGAATATAATACACTCCAGCACAGTGAGGGATATAATACACTCCAGCACAGTGAGGAATATAATACACTCCAGCACAGTGAGGAGTATAATACACTCCAGCACGGGGAGGAATATAATACATTCCAGCACGGGGAGGAATATAATACACTCCAGCACGGGGAGGAATATAATACACTCCAGCACGGGGAGGAATATAATACACTCCAGCACCGGGAGGAATATAATACACTCCAGCACCGGGAGGAATATAATACACTCCAGCACGGGGAGGAATATAATACACTCCAGCACGGGGAGGAATATAATACACTCCAGCACCGGGAGGAATATAATACACTCCAGCACAGTGAGGAATATAATACACTCCAGCACCGGGAGGAATATAATGCACTCCAGCACAGTGAGGAATATAATACACTCCAGCACAGTGAGGAATATAATACACTGCAGCACAGTGAGGAATATAATACACTCCAGCACCGGGAGGAATATAATGCACTCCAGCACAGTGAGGAATATAATACACTCCAGCACAGTGAGGAATATAATACACTCCAGCACAGTGAGGAATATAATACACTCCAGCACAGTGAGGGATATAATACACTCCAGCACAGTGAGGAATATAATACACTCCAGCACGGGGAGGAATATAATACACTCCAGCACGGGGAGGAATATAATACACTCCAGCACAGTGAGGAATATAATACACTCCAGCACAGTGAGGGATATAATACACTCCAGCACAGTGAAGAATATAACACACTCCAGCACAGTGAGGGATATAATACACTCCAGCACAGTGAGGAATATAATACACTCCAGCACAGTGAGGAATATAATACACTCCAGCACAGTGAGGAATATAATACACTCCAGCACAGTGAGGAATATAATACACTCCAGCACAGTGAGGAATATAATACACTCCAGCACAGTGAGGAATATAATACACTCCAGCACAGTGAGGAATATAATACACTGCAGCACAGTGAGGGATATAATACACTCCAGCACAGTGAGGAATATAATACACTCCAGCACGGGGAGGAATATAATACACTCCAGCACGGGGAGGAATATAATACACTCCAGCACAGTGAGGAATATAATACACTCCAGCACAGTGAGGAATATAATACACTCCAGCACAGTGAGGAATATAATACACTCCAGCACAGTGAGGAATATAATACACTCCAGCACGGGGAGGAATATAATACACTCCAGCACGGGGAGGAATATAATACACTCCAGCACCGGGAGGAATATAATACACTCCAGCACCGGGAGGAATATAATACACTCCAGCACCGGGAGGAATATAATACACTCCAGCACCGGGAGGAATATAATACACTCCAGCACCGGGAGGAATATAATACACTCCAGCACCGAGAGGAATATAATGCACTCCAGCACCGGGAGGAATATAATACACTTCAGCACCGGGAGGAATATAATCGTCTCCAGCACAGGGAGGAATATAATACACTCCAGCACCGGGAGGAATATAATACACTCCAGCACCGAGAGGAATATAATGCACTCCAGCACGGGGAGGAATATAATACACTCCAGCACGGGGAGGAATATAATACACTCCAGCACGGGGAGGAAAATAATACACTCCAGCACCGAGAGGAATATAATGCACTCCAGCACAGTGAGGAATATAATACACTCCAGCACGGGGAGGAATATAATACACTCCAGCACCGAGAGGAATATAATGCACTCCAGCACAGTGAGGAATATAATACACTCCAGCACGGGGAGGAATATAATGCACTCCAGCACAGTGAGGAATATAATACACTCCAGCACAGTGAGGAATATAATACACTCCAGCACAGTGAGGAATATAATACACTCCAGCACGGGGAGGAATATAATACACTCCAGCACCGAGAGGAATATAATGCACTCCAGCACAGTGAGGAATATAATACACTCCAGCACGGGGAGGAATATAATGCACTCCAGCACAGTGAGGAATATAATACACTCCAGCACAGTGAGGAATATAATACACTCCAGCACGGGGAGGAATATAATACACTCCAGCACCGAGAGGAATATAATGCACTCCAGCACAGTGAGGAATATAATACACTCCAGCACAGTGAGGAATATAATACACTCCAGCACGGGGAGGAATATAATACACTCCAGCACCGAGAGGAATATAATGCACTCCAGCACAGTGAGGAATATAATACACTCCAGCACGGGGAGGAATATAATGCACTCCAGCACAGTGAAGAATATAATACACTCCAGCACAGTGAGGAATATAATACACTCCAGCACGGGGAGGAATATAATACACTCCAGCACAGTGAGGAATATAATACACTGCAGCACAGTGAGGAATATAATACACTCCAGCACGGGGAGGAATATAATACACTCCAGCACAGTGAGGAATATAATACACTCCAGCACGGGGAGGAATATAATACACTCCAGCACAGTGAGGAATATAATACACTGCAGCACAGTGAGGGATATAATACACTCCAGCACAGTGAGGAATATAATACACTCCAGCACAGTGAGGAATATAATACACTGCAGCACGGGGAGGAATATAATACACTCCAGCACAGTGAGGAATATAATACACTGCAGCACAGTGAGGAATATAATACACTCCAGCACAGGGAGGAATATAATGCACTCCAGCACAGTGAGGAATATAATACACTCCAGCACGGGGAGGAATATAATACACTCCAGCACGGGGAGGAATATAATACACTCCAGCACCGGGAGGAATATAATACACTCCAACACCGGGAGGAATATAATACACTCCAGCACCGGGAGGAATATAATACACTCCAGCACCGAGAGGAATATAATGCACTCCAGCACCGGGAGGAATATAATACACTTCAGCACCGGGAGGAATATAATCGTCTCCAGCAGAGGGAGGAATATAATGCACTCCAGCACAGTGAGGAATATAATACACTCCAGCACGGGGAGGAATATAATACACTCCAGCACGGGGAGGAATATAATGCACTCCAGCACAGTGAGGAATATAATACACTCCAGCACGGGGAGGAATATAATACACTCCAGCACGGGGAGGAATATAATACACTCCAGCACCGGGAGGAATATAATACACTCCAACACCGGGAGGAATATAATGCACTCCAGCACCGAGAGGAATATAATGCACTCCAGCACAGTGAGGAATATAATACACTCCAGCACGGGGAGGAATATAATACACTCCAGCACGGGGAGGAAGATAATACACTCCAGCACCGAGAGGAATATAATGCACTCCAGCACAGTGAGGAATATAATACACTCCAGCACGGGGAGGAATATAATACACTCCAGCACGGGGAGGAATATAATACACTCCAGCACGGGGAGGAATATAATACACTCCAGCACGGGGAGGAATATAATACACTCCAGCACGGGGAGGAATATAATACACTCCAGCACCGAGAGGAATATAATGCACTCCAGCACAGTGAGGAATATAATACACTCCAGCACGGGGAGGAATATAATACACTCCAGCACGGGGAGGAAGATAATACACTCCAGCACCGAGAGGAATATAATGCACTCCAGCACAGTGAGGAATATAATACACTCCAGCACGGGGAGGAATATAATACACTCCAGCACGGGGAGGAATATAATACACTCCAGCACGGGGAGGAATATAATACACTCCAGCACCGAGAGGAATATAATGCACTCCAGCACAGTGAGGAATATAATACACTCCAGCACGGGGAGGAATATAATACACTCCAGCACGGGGAGGAATATAATACACTCCAGCACCGAGAGGAATATAATGCACTCCAGCACAGTGAGGAATATAATACACTCCAGCACGGGGAGGAATATAATACACTCCAGCACGGGGAGGAAGATAATACACTCCAGCACCGAGAGGAATATAATGCACTCCAGCACAGTGAGGAATATAATACACTCCAGCACGGGGAGGAATATAATACACTCCAGCACGGGGAGGAATATAATACACTCCAGCACGGGGAGGAATATAATACACTCCAGCACGGGGAGGAAGATAATACACTCCAGCACCGAGAGGAATATAATGCACTCCAGCACAGTGAGGAATATAATACACTCCAGCACAATGAGGAATATAATACACTCCAGCACGGGGAGGAATATAATACACTCCAGCACGGGGAGGAATATAATACACTCCAGCACAGTGAGGAATATAATACACTCCAGCACGGGGAGGAATATAATACACTCCAGCACGGGGAGGAATATAATACACTCCAGCACGGGGAGGAATATAATACACTCCAGCACGGGGAGGAATATAATACACTCCAGCACAGTGAGGAATATAATACACTCCAGCACAGTGAGGAATATAATACACTCCAGCACAGTGAGGAATATAATACACTCCAGCACAGTGAGGAATATAATACACTCCAGCACAGTGAGGAATATAATACGCTCCAGCACAGTGAGGAATATAATACACTCCAGCACAGTGAGGAATATAATACACTCCAGCACAGTGAGGAATATAATACACTCCAGCACGGGGAGGAATATAATACACTCCAGCACGGGGAGGAATATAATACACTCCAGCATAGTGAGGAATATAATACACTCCAGCACGGGGAGGAATATAATACACTCCAGCACGGGGAGGAATATAATACACTCCAGCACGGGGAGGAATATAATACACTCCAGCACAGTGAGGAATATAATACACTCCAGCACAGTGAGGAATATAATACACTCCAGCACAGTGAGGAATATAATACACTCCAGCACAGTGAGGAATATAATACACTCCAGCACGGGGAGGAATATAATACACTCCAGCACGGGGAGGAATATAATACACTCCAGCACAATGAGGAATATAATACACTCCAGCACGGGGAGGAATATAATACACTCCAGCACGGGGAGGAATATAATACACTCCAGCACAGTGAGGAATATAATACACTCCAGCACAGTGAGGAATATAATACACTCCAGCACAGTGAGGAATATAATACACTCCAGCACAGTGAGGAATATAATACACTCCAGCACGGGGAGGAATATAATACACTCCAGCACAGTGAGGAATATAATACACTCCAGCACAGTGAGGAATATAATACACTCCAGCACAGTGAGGAATATAATACACTCCAGCACAGTGAGGAATATAATACACTCCAGCACAGTGAGGAGTATAATACACTCCAGCACGGGGAGGAATATAATACACTCCAGCACAGTGAGGAATATAATACACTCCAGCACAGTGAGGAATATAATACACTCCAGCACAGTGAGGAATATAATACACTCCAGCACAGTGAGGAATATAATACACTCCAGCACAGTGAGGAATATAATACACTCCAGCACGGGGAGGAATATAATACACTCCAGCACAGTGAGGAATATAATACACTCCAGCACGGGGAGGAATATAATACACTCCAGCACGGGGAGGAATATAATACACTCCAGCACGGGGAGGAATATAATACACTCCAGCACAGTGAGGAATATAATACACTCCAGCACAGTGAGGAATATAATACACTCCAGCACAGTGAGGAATATAATACACTCCAGCACAGTGAGGAATATAATACACTCCAGCACGGGGAGGAATATAATACACTCCAGCACGGGGAGGAATATAATACACTCCAGCACAATGAGGAATATAATACACTCCAGCACGGGGAGGAATATAATACACTCCAGCACGGGGAGGAATATAATACACTCCAGCACAGTGAGGAATATAATACACTCCAGCACAGTGAGGAATATAATACACTCCAGCACAGTGAGGAATATAATACACTCCAGCACAGTGAGGAATATAATACACTCCAGCACAGTGAGGAATATAATACACTCCAGCACGGGGAGGAATATAATACACTCCAGCACAGTGAGGAATATAATACACTCCAGCACAGTGAGGAATATAATACACTCCAGCACAGTGAGGAATATAATACACTCCAGCACAGTGAGGAATATAATACACTCCAGCACAGTGAGGAGTATAATACACTCCAGCACGGGGAGGAATATAATACACTCCAGCACAGTGAGGAATATAATACACTCCAGCACAGTGAGGAATATAATACACTCCAGCACAGTGAGGAATATAATACACTCCAGCACAGTGAGGAATATAATACACTCCAGCACAGTGAGGAATATAATACACTCCAGCACGGGGAGGAATATAATACACTCCAGCACAGTGAGGAATATAATACACTCCAGCACAGTGAGGAATATAATACACTCCAGCACAGTGAGGAATATAATACACTCCAGCACGGGGAGGAATATAATACACTCCAGCACAGTGAGGAATATAATACACTCCAGCACGGGGAGGAATATAATACACTCCAGCACAGTGAGGAATATAATACACTCCAGCACAGTGAGGAATATAATACACTCCAGCACAGTGAGGAATATAATACACTCCAGCACAGTGAGGAATATAATACACTCCAGCACAGTGAGGAATATAATACACTCCAGCACGGGGAGGAATATAATACACTCCAGCACAGTGAGGAATATAATACACTCCAGCACAGTGAGGAATATAATACACTCCAGCACGGGGAGGAATATAATACACTCCAGCACGGGGAGGAATATAATACACTCCAGCACAGTGAGGAATATAATACACTCCAGCACAGTGAGGAATATAATACACTCCAGCACGGGGAGGAATATAATACACTCCAGCACAGTGAGGAATATAATACACTCCAGCACAATTAGGAATATAATACACTCCAGCACAGTGAGGAATATAATACACTCCAGCACAATTAGGAATATAATACACTCCAGCACAGTGAGGAATATAATACACTCCAGCACAGTGAGGGATATAATACACTACAGCACGGGGAGGAATATAATACACTCCAGCACAGTGAGGAATATAATACACTCCAGCACAGTGAGGAATATAATACACTCCAGCACAGTGAGGAATATAATACACTCCAGCACGGGGAGGAATATAATACACTCCAGCACGGGGAGGAATATAATACACTCCAGCACGGGGAGGAATATAATACACTCCAGCACAGTGAGGAATATAATACACTCCAGCACAGTGAGGAATATAATACACTCCAGCACAGTGAGGGATATAATACACTACAGCACGGGGAGGAATATAATACACTCCAGCACAGTGAGGAATATAATACACTCCAGCACAGTGAGGAATATAATACACTCCAGCACAGTGAGGAATATAATACACTCCAGCACAGTGAGGAATATAATACACTCCAGCACCGTGAGGAATATAATACACTCCAGCACAATGAGGAATATAATACACTCCAGCACAGTGAGGAATATAATACACTCCAGCACAGTGAGGAATATAATACACTCCAGCACAGTGAGGAATATAATACACTCCAGCACAATGAGGAATATAATACACTCCAGCACAGTGAGGAATATAATACACTCCAGCACAGTGAGGAATATAATACACTCCAGCACAGTGAGGAATATAATACACTCCAGCACGGGGAGGAATATAATACACTCCAGCACGGGGAGGAATATAATACACTCCAGCACGGGGAGGAATATAATACACTCCAGCACGGGGAGGAATATAATACACTCCAGCACGGGGAGGAATATAATACACTCCAGCACAGTGAGGAATATAATACACTCCAGCACAGTGAGGAATATAATACACTCCAGCACAGTGAGGAATATAATACACTCCAGCACAGTGAGGAATATAATACACTCCAGCACAGTGAGGAATATAATACACTCCAGCACAGTGAGGAATATAATACACTCCAGCACGGGGAGGAATATAATACACTCCAGCACGGGGAGGAATATAATACACTCCAGCACAGTGAGGAATATAATACACTCCAGCACAGTGAGGAATATAATACACTCCAGCACAGTGAGGAATATAATACACTCCAGCACGGGGAGGAATATAATACACTCCAGCACGGGGAGGAATATAATACACTCCAGCACGGGGAGGAATATAATACACTCCAGCACAATGAGGAATATAATACACTCCAGCACAGTGAGGAATATAATACACTCCAGCACAGTGAGGAATATAATACACTCCAGCACAGTGAGGAATATAATACACTCCAGCACAATGAGGAATATAATACACTCCAGCACAGTGAGGAATATAATACACTCCAGCACAGTGAGGAATATAATACACTCCAGCACAGTGAGGAATATAATACACTCCAGCACGGGGAGGAATATAATACACTCCAGCACAGTGAGGAATATAATACACTCCAGCACAGTGAGGAATATAATACACTCCAGCACAGTGAGGAATATAATACACTCCAGCACGGGGAGGAATATAATACACTCCAGCACAGTGAGGAATATAATACACTCCAGCACAGTGAGGAATATAATACACTCCAGCACGGGGAGGAATATAATACACTCCAGCACCGGGAGGAATATAATACACTCCAGCACGGGGAGGAATATAATACACTCCAGCACGGGGAGGAATATAATACACTCCAGCACGGGGAGGAATATAATACACTCCAGCACAGTGAGGAATATAATACACTCCAGCACAGTGAGGAATATAATACACTCCAGCACAGTGAGGAATATAATACACTCCAGCACGGGGAGGAATATAATACACTCCAGCACCGGGAGGAATATAATACACTCCAGCACCGGGAGGAATATAATACACTCCAGCACCGAGAGGAATATAATACACTCCAGCACAGTGAGGAATATAATACACTCCAGCACCGGGGAGGAATATAATACACTCCAGCACCGAGAGGAATATAATACACTCCAGCACCGAGAGGAATATAATACACTCCAGCACCGAGAGGAATATAATACACTCCAGCACAGTGAGGAATATAATACACTCCAGCACAGTGAGGAATATAATACACTCCAGCACAGTGAGGAATATAATACACTCCAGCACAGTGAGGAATATAATACACTCCAGCACGGGGAGGAATATAATACACTCCAGCACAGTGAGGAATATAATACACTCCAGCACGGGGAGGAATATAATACACTCCAGCACGGGGAGGAATATAATACACTCCAGCACAGTGAGGAATATAATACACTCCAGCACAGTGAGGAATATAATACACTCCAGCACAGTGAGGAATATAATACACTCCAGCACAGTGAGGAATATAATACACTCCAGCACGGGGAGGAATATAATACACTCCAGCACCGGGAGGAATATAATACACTCCAGCACCGAGAGGAATATAATACACTCCAGCACAGTGAGGAATATAATACACTCCAGCACCGGGGAGGAATATAATACACTCCAGCACCGGGAGGAATATAATACACTCCAGCACCGAGAGGAATATAATACACTCCAGCACCGAGAGGAATATAATACACTCCAGCACAGTGAGGAATATAATACACTCCAGCACCGGGGAGGAATATAATACACTCCAGCACCGGGAGGAATATAATACACTCCAGCACGGGGAGGAATATAATACACTCCAGCACCGGGAGGAATATAATACACTCCAGCACCGGGAGGAATATAATACACTCCAGCACCGGGAGGAATATAATACACTCCAGCACCGGGAGGAATATAATACACTCCAGCACCGGGAGGAATATAATACACTCCAGCACCGGGAGGAATATAATACACTCCAGCACCGGGAGGAATATAATACACTCCAGCACCGGGAGGAATATAATACACTCCAGCACCGGGAGGAATATAATACACTCCAGCACCGGGAGGAATATAATACACTCCAGCACCGGGAGGAATATAATACACTCCAGCACCGGGAGGAATATAATACACTCCAGCACCGGGAGGAATATAATACACTCCAGCACCGGGAGGAATATAATACACTCCAGCACCGAGAGGAATATAATGCACTCCAGCACCGGGAGGAATATAATACACTTCAGCACCGGGAGGAATATAATCGTCTCCAGCACAGGGAGGAATATAATACACTCCAGCACCGGGAGGAATATAATACACTCCAGCACCGAGAGGAATATAATGCACTCCAGCACGGGGAGGAATATAATACACTCCAGCACAGTGAGGAATATAATACACTCCAGCACAGTGAGGAATATAATACACTCCAGCACGGGGAGGAATATAATACACTCCAGCACCGGGAGGAATATAATACACTCCAGCACCGAGAGGAATATAATGCACTCCAGCACCGGGAGGAATATAATACACTTCAGCACCGGGAGGAATATAATCGTCTCCAGCACAGGGAGGAATATAATACACTCCAGCACCGGGAGGAATATAATACACTCCAGCACCGAGAGGAATATAATGCACTCCAGCACGGGGAGGAATATAATACACTCCAGCACAGTGAGGAATATAATACACTCCAGCACAGTGAGGAATATAATACACTCCAGCACGGGGAGGAATATAATACACTCCAGCACAGTGAGGAATATAATACACTCCAGCACGGGGAGGAATATAATACACTCCAGCACAGTGAGGAATATAATACACTGCAGCACGGGGAGGAACATAATACACTCCAGCACAGTGAGGAATATAATACACTGCAGCACAGTGAGGAATATAATACACTCCAGCACAGGGAGGAATATAATGCACTCCAGCACAGTGAGGAATATAATACACTCCAGCACCGAGAGGAATATAATGCACTCCAGCACAGTGAGGAATATAATACACTCCAGCACGGGGAGGAATATAATACACTCCAGCACCGAGAGGAATATAATGCACTCCAGCACAGTGAGGAATATAATACACTCCAGCACGGGGAGGAATATAATACACTCCAGCACCGAGAGGAATATAATGCACTCCAGCACGGGGAGGAATATAATACACTCCAGCACGGGGAGGAATATAATGCACTCCAGCACGGGGAGGAATATAATACACTCCAGCACCGAGAGGAATATAATGCACTCCAGCACGGGGAGGAATATAATACACTCCAGCACGGGGAGGAATATAATACACTCCAGCACCGAGAGGAATATAATGCACTCCAGCACAGTGAGGAATATAATACACTCCAGCACGGGGAGGAATATAATACACTCCAGCACCGAGAGGAATATAATGCACTCCAGCACAGTGAGGAATATAATACACTCCAGCACGGGGAGGAATATAATACACTCCAGCACCGAGAGGAATATAATGCACTCCAGCACAGTGAGGAATATAATACACTCCAGCACCGAGAGGAATATAATGCACTCCAGCACAGTGAGGAATATAATACACTCCAGCACAGTGAGGAATATAATACACTCCTGCACGGGGAGGAATATAATACACTCCAGCACCGAGAGGAATATAATGCACTCCAGCACGGGGAGGAATATAATACACTCCAGCACGGGGAGGAATATAATACACTCCAGCACGGGGAGGAATATAATGCACTCCAGCACGGGGAGGAATATAATACACTCCAGCACCGAGAGGAATATAATGCACTCCAGCACGGGGAGGAATATAATACACTCCAGCACGGGGAGGAATATAATACACTCCAGCACCGAGAGGAATATAATGCACTCCAGCACAGTGAGGAATATAATACACTCCAGCACGGGGAGGAATATAATACACTCCAGCACCGAGAGGAATATAATGCACTCCAGCACAGTGAGGAATATAATACACTCCAGCACGGGGAGGAATATAATACACTCCAGCACCGAGAGGAATATAATGCACTCCAGCACAGTGAGGAATATAATACACTCCAGCACAGTGAGGAATATAATACACTCCAGCACGGGGAGGAATATAATACACTCCAGCACAGTGAGGAATATAATACACTGCAGCACGGGGAGGAACATAATACACTCCAGCACAGTGAGGAATATAATACACTGCAGCACAGTGAGGAATATAATGCACTCCAGCACAGGGAGGAATATAATGCACTCCAGCACAGTGAGGAATATAATACACTCCAGCACGGGGAGGAACATAATACACTCCAGCACAGTGAGGAATATAATACACTCCAGCACAGTGAGGAATATAATACACTCCAGCACGGGGAAGAATATAATACACTCCAGCACCGGGAGGAATATAATACACTGCAGCACCGGGAGGAATATAATACACTCCAGCACAGTGAGGAATATAATACACTCCAGCACAGTGAGGAATATAATACACTCCAGCACAGTGAGGAATATAATACACTCCAGCACGGGGAAGAATATAATACACTCCAGCACAGTGAGGAATATAATACACTCCAGCACGGGGAGGAATATAATACACTCCAGCACGGGGAGGAAGATAATACACTCCAGCACGGGGAGGAATATAATACACTCCAGCACGGGGAGGAATATAATACACTCCAGCACGGGGA
Source organism: Heterodontus francisci (assembly GCF_036365525.1). Classification (NCBI taxonomy): domain Eukaryota; kingdom Metazoa; phylum Chordata; class Chondrichthyes; order Heterodontiformes; family Heterodontidae; genus Heterodontus; species Heterodontus francisci. The sequence goes on from NW_027141324.1 coordinate 171,431, forward strand.
GGAAGATAATACACTCCAGCACGGTGAGGAATATAATACACTCCAGCACAGTGAGGAATATAATACACTCCAGCACAATGAGGAATATAATACACTCCAGCACGGGGAGGAATATAATACACTCCAGCACAGTGAGGAATGTAATACACTGCAGCACAGTGAGGAATATAATACACTCCAGCACAGTGAGGAATATAATACACTCCAGCACAATGAGGAATATAATACACTCCAGCACAGTGAGGAATATAATACACTCCAGCACAGTGAGGAATATAATACACTCCAGCACAGTGAGGAATATAATACACTCCAGCACAATGAGGAATATAATACACTCCAGCACAGTGAGGAATATAATACACTCCAGCACAGTGAGGAATATAATACACTCCAGCACAGTGAGGAATATAATACACTCCAGCACAATGAGGAATATAATACACTCCAGCACAGTGAGGAATATAATACACTCCAGCACAATGAGGAATATAATACACTCCAGCACAGTGAGGAATATAATACACTCCAGCACAATGAGGAATATAATACACTCCAGCACAGTGAGGAATATAATACACTCCAGCACAGTGAGGAATATAATACACTCCAGCACAGTGAGGAATATAATACACTCCAGCACAATGAGGAATATAATACACTCCAGCACAGTGAGGAATATAATACACTCCAGCACAATGAGGAATATAATACACTCCAGCACAGTGAGGAATATAATACACTCCAGCACCGAGAGGAATATAATGCACTCCAGCACCGGGAGGAATATAATACACTCCAGCACAGTGAGGAATATAATACACTCCAGCACAGTGAGGAATATAATACACTCCAGCACAGTGAGGAATATAATACACTCCAGCACCGAGAGGAATATAATACACTCCAGCACCGGGAGGAATATAATCGTCTCCAGCACAGGGAGGAATATAATACACTCCAGCACAGTGAGGAATATAATACACTCCAGCACGGGGAGGAATATAATACACTCCAGCACGGGGAGGAATATAATACACTCCAGCACAGTGAGGAATATAATACACTCCAGCACAGTGAGGAATATAATACACTCCAGCACAGTGAGGAATATAATACACTGCAGCACAGTGAGGAATATAATACACTCCAGCACGGGGAGGAATATAATACACTCCAGGACGGGGAGGAATATAATACACTCCAGCACAGTGAGGAATATAATACACTCCAGCACGGGGAGGAATATAATACACTCCAGGACGGGGAGGAATATAATACACTCCAGCACAGTGAGGAATATAATACACTCCAGCACAGTGAGGAATATAATACACTCCAGCACAGTGAGGGATATAATACACTCCAGCACAGTGAAGAATATAATACACTCCAGCACAGTGAGGAATATAATAAACTCCAGCACGGGGAGGAATATAATACACTCCAGGACGGGGAGGAATATAATACACTCCAGCACAGTGAGGAATATAATACACTCCAGCACAGTGAGGAATATAATACACTCCAGCACAGTGAGGGATATAATACACTCCAGCACAGTGAAGAATATAATACACTCCAGCACAGTGAGGAATATAATACACTCCAGCACGGGGAGGAATATAATACACTCCAGCACGGGGAGGAATATAATACACTCCAGCACAGTGAGGAATATAATACACTCCAGCACGGGGAGGAATAAAATACACTCTAGCACAGGGAGGAATATAATACACTCCAGCACGGGGAGGAATATAATGCACTCCAGCACAGTGAGGAATATAATGCACTCCAGCACAGTGAGGAATATAATACACTCCAGCACAGTGAGGAATATAATACACTCCAGCACAGTGAGGAATATAATACACTCCAGCACAGTGAGGAATATAATACACTCCAGCACCGGGAGGAATATAATACACTCCAGCACGGGGAGGAATATAATGCACTCCAGCACAGTGAGGAATATAATACACTCCAGCACAGTGAGGAATATAATACACTCCAGCACAGTGAGGAATATAATACACTCCAGCACAGGGAGGAATATAATACACTCCAGCACGGGGAGGAATATAATACACTCCAGCACGGGGAGGAATATAATACACTCCAGCACAGGGAGGAATATAATACACTCCAGCACGGGGAGGAATATAATACACTCCAGCACGGGGAGGAATAAAATACACTCTAGCACAGGGAGGAATATAATACACTCCAGCACGGGGAGGAATATAATGCACTCCAGCACAGTGAGGAATATAATACACTCCAGCACGGGGAGGAATATAATGCACTCCAGCACAGTGAGGAATATAATACACTCCAGCACAGGGAGGAATATAATACACTCCAGCACGGGGAGGAATATAATACACTCCAGCACGGGGAGGAATAAAATACACTCTAGCACAGGGAGGAATATAATACACTCCAGCACGGGGAGGAATAAAATACACTCCAGCACAGTGAGGAATATAATACACTCCAGCACAGGGAGGAATATAATACACTCCAGCACGGGGAGGAATATAATACACTCCAGCACGGGGAGGAATAAAATACACTCTAGCACAGGGAGGAATATAATACACTCCAGCACGGGGAGGAATATAATACACTCCAGCACAGTGAGGAATATAATACACTCCAGCACGGGGAGGAATATAATACACTCCAGCACAGTGAGGAATATAATACACTCTAGCACAGTGAGGAATATAATACACTCCAGCACGGGGAGGAATATAATACACTCCAGCACAGTGAGGAATATAATACACTCCAGCACGGGGAGGAATATAATACACTCCAGCACAGTGAGGAATATAATACACTCTAGCACAGGGAGGAATATAATACACTCCAGCACGGGGAGGAATAAAATACACTCCAGCACAGGGAGGAATATAATACACTCCAGCACGGGGAGGAATATAATACACTCCAGCACCGGGAGGAATAAAATACACTCTAGCACAGGGAGGAATATAATACACTCCAGCACGGGGAGGAATATAATACACTCCAGCACAGTGAGGAATATAATACACTCCAGCACGGGGAGGAATATAATACACTCCAGCACGGGGAGGAATATAATACACTCCAGCACAGTGAGGAATATAATACACTCCAGCACGGGGAGGAATAAAATACACTCTAGCACAGGGAGGAATATAATACACTCCAGCACGGGGAGGAATATAATGCACTCCAGCACAGTGAGGAATATAATGCACTCCAGCACAGTGAGGAATATAATACACTCCAGCACAGTGAGGAATATAATACACTCCAGCACAGTGAGGAATATAATACACTCCAGCACAGTGAGGAATATAATACACTCCAGCACGGGGAGGAATATAATACACTCCAGCACGGGGAGGAATATAATACACTCCAGCACAGTGAGGAATATAATACACTCCAGCACGGGGAGGAATATAATACACTCCAGCACGGGGAGGAATATAATACACTCCAGCACAGTGAGGAATATAATACACTCCAGCACGGGGAGGAATATAATACACTCCAGCACAGTGAGGAATATAATACACTCCAGCACGGGGAGGAATATAATACACTCCAGCACAGTGAGGAATATAATACACTCCAGCACAGTGAGGAATATAATACACTCCAGCACGGGGAGGAATATAATACACTCCAGCACAGTGAGGAATATAATACACTCCAGCACAGTGAGGAATATAATACACTCCAGCACGGGGAGGAATATAATACACTCCAGCACGGGGAGGAATATAATACACTCCAGCACAGTGAGGAATATAATACACTCCAGCACGGGGAGGAATAAAATACACTCCAGCACAGGGAGGAATATAATACACTCCAGCACAGTGAGGAATATAATAGACTCCAGCACAGTGAGGAATATAATACACTCCAGCACAGTGAGGAATATAATACACTCCAGCACAGTGAGGAATATAATACACTCCAGCACAATGAGGAATATAATACACTCCAGCACAATGAGGAATATAATACACTCCAGCACAATGAGGAATATAATACACTCCAGCACGGGGAGGAATATAATACACTCCAGCACAGTGAGGAATATAATACACTCCAGCACAGTGAGGAATATAATACACTCCAGCACAATGAGGAATATAATACACTCCAGCACAGTGAGGAATATAATACACTCCAGCACGGGGAGGAATATAATACACTCCAGGACGGGGAGGAATATAATACACTCCAGCACAGTGAGGAATATAATACACTCCAGCACAGTGAGGAATATAATACACTCCAGCACAGTGAGGAATATAATACACTCCAGCACAGTGAGGAATATAATACACTCCAGCACGGGGAGGAATATAATACACTCCAGCACGGGGAGGAATATAATACACTCCAGCACGGGGAGGAATATAATACACTCCAGCACAGTGAGGAATATAATACACTCCAGCACGGGGAGGAATAAAATACACTCCAGCACAGTGAGGAATATAATACACTCCAGCACAGTGAGGAATATAATACACTCCAGCACAGTGAGGAATATAATACACTCCAGCACAGTGAGGAATATAATACACTCCAGCACAGTGAGGAATATAATACACTCCAGCACAGTGAGGAATATAATACACTCCAGCACGGGGAGGAATATAATACACTCCAGCACATTGAGGAATATAATACACTGCAGCACAGTGAGGAATATAATACACTCCAGCACAGTGAGGAATATAATACACTCCAGCACAGTGAGGAATATAATACACTCCAGCACAGTGAGGAATATAATACACTCCAGCACGGGGAGGAATATAATACACTCCAGCACAGTGAGGAATATAATACACTCCAGCACAGTGAGGAATATAATACACTCCAGCACAGTGAGGAATATAATACACTCCAGCACAGTGAGGAATATAATACACTCCAGCACGGGGAGGAATATAATACACTCCAGCACAGTGAGGAATATAATACACTCCAGCACAGTGAGGATTATAATATACTCCAGCACAGTGAGGAATATAATACACTCCAGCACGGGGAGGAATATAATACACTCCAGCACAGTGAGGAATATAATACGCTCCAGCACAGTGAGGAATATAATACACTCCAGCACGGGCAGGAATATAATACACTCCAGCACAGTGAGGAATATAATACACTCCAGCACAGTGAGGAATATAATACACTCCAGCACAGTGAGGAATATAATACACTCCAGCACGGGGAGCAATATAATACACTCCAGCACAGTGAGGAATATAATACACTCCAGCACAGTGAGGAATATAATACACTCCAGCACGGGGAGGAATATAATACACTCCAGCACGGGGAGGAATATAATACACTCCAGCACAGTGAGGAATATAATACACTCCAGCACAGTGAGGAATATAATACACTCCAGCACGGGGAGGAATATAATACACTCCAGCACGGGGAGGAATATAATACACTCCAGCACAGTGAGGAATATAATACACTCCAGCACGGGGAGGAATAAAATACACTCCAGCACAGGGAGGAATATAATACACTCCAGCACGGGGAGGAATATAATACACTCCAGCACAGTGAGGAATATAATACACTCCAGCACAGTGAGGAATATAATACACTCCAGCACAGTGAGGAATATAATACACTCCAGCACGGGGAGGAATATAATACACTCCAGCACAGGGAGGAATATAATACACTCCAGCACGGGGAGGAATATAATACACTCCAGCACAGTGAGGAATATAATACACTCCAGCACAGTGAGGAATATAATACACTCCAGCACAGTGAGGAATATAATACACTCCAGCACGGGGAGGAATATAATACACTCCTGCACAGTGAGGAATATAATACACTCCAGCACGGGGAGGAATATAATACACTCCAGCACCGTGAGGAATATAATACACTCCAGCACAGTGAGGAATATAATACACTCCAGCACAGTGAGGAATATAATACACTCCAGCACAGTGAGGAATATAATACACTCCAGCACAGTGAGGAATATAATACACTCCAGCACAGTGAGGAATATAATACACTCCAGCACGGGGAGGAATATAATACACTCCAGCACGGGGAGGAATATAATATACTCCAGCACAGTGAGGAATATAATACACTCCAGCACAGTGAGGAATATAATACACTCCAGCACAGTGAGGAATATAATACACTCCAGCACAGTGAGGAATATAATACACTCCAGCACGGGGAGGAATATAATACACTCCAGCACCGGGAGGAATATAATACACTCCAGCACCGAGAGGAATATAATACACTCCAGCACAGAGAGGAATATAATACACTCCAGCACCGGGGAGGAATATAATACACTCCAGCACCGGGAGGAATATAATACACTCCAGCACCGAGAGGAATATAATACACTCCAGCACCGAGAGGAATATAATACACTCCAGCACAGTGAGGAATATAATACACTCCAGCACCGGGGAGGAATATAATACACTCCAGCACCGGGAGGAATATAATACACTCCAGCACCGAGAGGAATATAATACACTCCAGCACAGTGAGGAATATAATACACTCCAGCACGGGGAGGAATATAATACACTCCAGCACCGGGAGGAATATAATACACTCCAGCACCGAGAGGAATATAATACACTCCAGCACAGTGAGGAATATAATACACTCCAGCACCGGGGAGGAATATAATACACTCCAGCACAGTGAGGAATATAATACACTCCAGCACCGGGGAGGAATATAATACACTCCAGCACGGGGAGGAATATAATACACTCCAGCACGGGGAGGAATATAATACACTCCAGCACGGGGAGGAATATAATACACTCCAGCACCGAGAGGAATATAATACACTCCAGCACAGTGAGGAATATAATACACTCCAGCACAGTGAGGAATATAATACACTCCAGCACAGTGAGGAATATAATACACTCCAGCACAGTGAGGAATATAATACACTCCAGCACAGTGAGGAATATAATACACTCCAGCACAGTGAGGAATATAATACACTCCAGCACAGTGAGGAATATAATACACTCCAGCACCGAGAGGAATATAATACACTCCAGCACCGAGAGGAATATAATACACTCCAGCACCGAGAGGAATATAATACACTCCAGCACCGAGAGGAATATAATACACTCCAGCACCGAGAGGAATATAATACACTCCAGCACAGTGAGGAATATAATACACTCCAGCACAGTGAGGAATATAATCCACTCCAGCCCAGTGAGGAATATAATACACTCCAGCACAGTGAGGAATATAATACACTCCAGCACGGGGAGGAATATAAAACACTCCAGCACAGTGAGGAATATAATACACTCCAGCACCGGGAGGAATATAATACACTCCAGCACCGGGAGGAATATAATACACTCCAGCACCGGGAGGAATATAATGCACTCCAGCACAGTGAGGAATATAATACACTCCAGCACAGTGAGGAATATAATACACTCCAGCACAGTGAGGAATATAATACACTCCAGCACAGTGAGGAATATAATACACTCCAGCACAGTGAGGAATATAATACACTCCAGCACAGTGAGGAATATAATACACTCCAGCACAGTGAGGAATATAATACACTCCAGCACCGAGAGGAATATAATACACTGCAGCACAGTGAGGAATATAATACACTCCAGCACAGTGAGGAATATAATACACTCCAGCACAGTGAGGAATATAATACACTCCAGCACCGAGAGGAATATAATACACTCCAGCACAGTGAGGAATATAATACACTCCAGCACAGTGAGGAATATAATACACTCCAGCACAGTGAGGAATATAATACACTCCAGCACAGTGAGGAATATAATACACTCCAGCACCGGGAGGAATATAATACACTCCAGCACAGTGAGGAATATAATACACTCCAGCACAGTGAGGAATATAATACACTCCAGCACAGTGAGGAATATAATACACTCCAGCACAGTGAGGAATATAATACACTCCAGCACCGGGAGGAATATAATACACTCCAGCACAGTGAGGAATATAATACACTCCAGCACAGTGAGGAATATAATACACTCCAGCACAGTGAGGAATATAATACACTCCAGCACCGAGAGGAATATAATACACTCCAGCACAGTGAGGAATATAATACACTCCAGCACAGTGAGGAATATAATACACTCCAGCACCGAGAGGAATATAATACACTGCAGCACAGTGAGGAATATAATACACTCCAGCACAGTGAGGAATATAATACACTCCAGCACAGTGAGGAATATAATACACTCCAGCACCGAGAGGAATATAATACACTCCAGCACAGTGAGGAATGTAATACACTCCAGCACAGTGAGGAATATAATACACTCCAGCACAGTGAGGAATATAATACACTCCAGCACAGTGAGGAATATAATACACTCCAGCACAGTGAGGAATATAATACACTCCAGCACCGAGAGGAATATAATACACTCCAGCACAGTGAGGAATGTAATACACTCCAGCACAGTGAGGAATATAATACACTGCAGCACAGTGAGGAATATAATACACTCCAGCACAGTGAGGAATATAATACACTCCAGCACAGTGAGGAATATAATACACTCCAGCACCGAGAGGAATATAATACACTCCAGCACAGTGAGGAATGTAATACACTCCAGCACAGTGAGGAATATAATACACTCCAGCACAGTGAGGAATATAATACACTCCAGCACAGTGAGGAATATAATACACTCCAGCACCGGGATGAATATAATACACTCCAGCACCGGGAGGAATATAATACACTCCAGCACAGTGAGGAATATAATACACTCCAGCACGGGGAGGAATATAATACACTCCAGCACCGGGATGAATATAATCCACTCCAGCCCAGTGAGGAATATAATACACTCCAGCACAGTGAGGAATATAATCCACTCCAGCCCAGTGAGGAATATAATACACTCCAGCACAGTGAGGAATATAATACACTCCAGCACAGTGAGGAATATAATACACTCCAGCACCGGGAGGAATATAATACACTCCAGCACCGGGAGGAATATAATACACTCCAGCACCGGGAGGAATATAATGCACTCCAGCACAGTGAGGAATATAATACACTCCAGCACCGAGAGGAATATAATGCACTCCAGCACAGTGAGGAATATAATACACTCCAGCACAGCGAGGAATATAATGCACTCCAGCACAGTGAGGAATATAATACACTCCAGCACAGTGAGGAATATAATACATTCCAGCACAGTGAGGAATATAATACACTCCAGCACAGTGAGGAATATAATACACTCCAGCACAGTGAGGAATATAATGCACTCCAGCACCGGGAGGAATATAATACATTCCAGCACAGTGAGGAATATAATACACTCCAGCATAGTGAGGAATATATTACACTCCAGCACAGTGAGGAATATAATGCACTCCAGCACAGTGAGGAATATAATACACTCCAGCACAGTGAGGAATATAATACATTCCAGCACAGTGAGGAATATAATACACTCCAGCACAGTGAGGAATATAATACACTCCAGCACAGTGAGAAATATAATACACTGCAGCACAGTGAGGGATATATTACACTCCAGCACAGTGAGGAATATAATACACTCCAGCACAGTGAGGGATATATTACACTCCAGCACAGTGAGGAATATAATACACTCCAGCACAGTGAGGAATATAATACACTGCAGCACAGTGAGGAATATAATACACTGCAGCACAGTGAGGGATATATTACACTCCAGCACAGTGAGGAATATAATACACTGCAGCACAGTGAGGGATATATTACACTCCAGCACAGTGAGGAATATAATACACTCCAGCACAGTGAGGAATATAATACACTCCAGCACAGTGAGGAATATAATACACTCCAGCACAGTGAGGAATATAATACACTCCAGCACAGTGAGGAATATAAAACACTGCAGCACAGTGAGGAATATAATACACTGCAGCACAGTGAGGGATATATTACACTCCAGCACAGTGAGGAATATAATACACTGCAGCACAGTGAGGGATATATTACACTTCAGCACAGTGAGGAATATAATACACTGCAGCACAGTGAGGAATATAATACACTGCAGCACAGTGAGGGATATATTACACTCCAGCACAGTGAGGAATATAATACACTGCAGCACAGTGAGGGATATATTACACTCCAGCACAGTGAGGAATATAATACACTCCAGCACAGGGAGGAATATAATGCACTCCAGCATCGGGAGGAATATATTACACTCCAGCACAGTGAGGAATATAATACACTGCAGCACAGTGAGGGATATATTACACTCCAGCACAGTGAGGAATATAATACACGGCAGCACGGTGAGGGATATATTACACTCCAGCAGTGTGAGGAATATAATACACTCCAGCACAGTGAGGAATATAATACACTGCAGCACAGTGAGGAATCTAATACACTCCAGCAGAGTGAGGAATATAATACACTGCAGCACAGTGAGGGATATATTACACTCCAGCACAGTGAGGAATATAATACACGGCAGCACGGTGAGGGATATATTACACTCCAGCAGTGTGAGGAATATAATACACTCCAGCACAGTGAGGAATATAATACACTGCAGCACAGTGAGGAATCTAATACACTCCAGCACAGTGAGGAATATAATACACTGCAGCACACTGATGAATATAATACACTGCATCACAGTGAGGAATATAATACACTGCAGCACAGTGAGGAATATAATACACTGCAGCACAGTGAGGGATATATTACACTCCAGCACAGTGAGGAATATAATACCATGCAGCACAGTGAGGGATATATTACACTCCAGCACAGTGAGGAATATAATACACTCCAGCACAGTGAGGAATATAATACACTGCAGCACAGTGAGGAATATAATACACTGCAGCACAGTGAGGAATATAATACACTGCAGCACAGTGAGGGATATATTACACTCCAGCACAGTGAGGAATATAATACACTGCAGCACAGTGAGGGATATATTACACTCCAGCACAGTGAGGAATATAATACACTCCAGCACAGTGAGGAATATAATACACTGCAGCACAGTGAGGGATATATTACACTCCAGCACAGTGAGGAATATAATACACTGCAGCACAGTGAGGGATATATTACACTCCAGCACAGTGAGGAATATATTACGCTCCAGCACAGTGAGGAATATAATACACTCCAGCAGTGTGAGGAATATATTACACTCCAGCACAGTGAGGAATATAATAAAATCCAGCACCAGGAGGAATATAATACACTCCAGCACAGTGAGGAATCTAATACACTCCAGCAGAGTGAGGAATATAATACACTCTGGCACATTGAGGGATATATTACACTCCAGCACATTGAGGAATATAATACACTCCAGCACAGTGAGGCATATATTACACTCCAGCACAGTGAGGAATATAATACACTCCAGCACAGTGAGGAATATAATACACTCCAGCACAGTGAGGAATATAATACACTCCAGCACAGTGAGGAATATAATGCACTCCAGCACAGTGAGGAATATAATACACTCCAGCACAGTGAGAAATATAATACACTCCAGCACAGTGAGGAATATAATACGCTCCAGCACAGTGAGGAATATAATACACTCCAGCACAGTGAGGAATATAATACACTCCAGCACAGTGAGGAATATAATACACTCCAGCACAGTGAGGAATATAATACACTCCAGCACAGTGAGGAATATAATACACTCCAGCACAGTGAGGCATATATTACACTCCAGCACAGTGAGGAATATAATACACTCCAGCACAGTGAGGAATATAATACACTCCAGCACAGTGAGGAATATAATACACTCCAGCACAGTGAGGAATATAATACACTCCAGCACAGTGAGGAATATGATACACTCCAGCACAGTGAGGAATATAATACACTCCAGCACCGGGAGGAATAGAATACACTCCAGCACAGTGAGGAATAGAATACACTCCAGCACAGTGAGGAATATAATACACTCGAGCACAGTGAGGAATATAATACACCCCAGCACCGGGAGGAATATAATACACTCCAGCACAGTGAGGAATAGAATACACTCCAGCTCAGTGAGGAATATAATACACTCCAGCACCGGGAGGAATAGAATACACTCCAGCACAGTGAGGAATAGAATACACTCCAGCACAGTGAGGAATATAATACACTCCAGCACCGGGAGGAATATAATACACTCCAGCACAGTGAGGAATAGAATACACTCCAGCTCAGTGAGGAATATAAACACTCCAGCACCGGGAGGAATAGAATACACTCCAGCACAGTGAGGAATAGAATACACTCCAGCACAGTGAGGAATATAATACACTCCAGCACCGGGAGGAATATAATACACTCCAGCACAGTGAGGAATATAATACACTCCAGCACCGGGAGGAATATAATACACTCCATCACCGGGAGGAATATAATACACTCCAGCACAGTGAGGAATAGAATACAATCCAGCACAGAGAGGAATATAATACACTCCAGCACCGGGAGGAATATAATACACTCCAGCACCGGGAGGAATAGAATACAATCCAGCTCAGTGAGGAATATAATACACTCCAGCACCGGGAGGAATAGAATACACTCCAGCACAGTGAGGAATAGAATACACTCCAGCACAGTGAGGAATATAATACACTCCAGCACCGGAGGAATATAATACACTCCAGCACCGGGAGGAATATAATACACTCCAGCACATTGAGGAATATAATACACTCCAGCACCGGAGGAATATAATACACTCCAGCACCGGGAGGAATATAATACACTCCAACCCGGGAGGAATATAATACACTCCAGCACCGGGAGGAATAGAATACACTCCAACCACGGGAGGAATATAATACACTCCAGCACCGGAGGAATATAATACACTCCAACCACGGGAGGAATATAATACACTCCAGCACAGTGAGGAATAGAATACACTCCAGCACAGTGAGGAATTTAATACACTCCAGCACAGTGAGGAATATAATACACTCCAACCACGGGAGGAATATAATACACTCCAGCACAGTGAGGAATAGAATACACTCCAGCACAGTGAGGAATTTAATACACTCCAGCACAGTGAGGAATATAATACACTCCAGCACAGTGAGGAATTTAATACACTCCAGCACAGTGAGGAATATAAAACACTCCAGCACAGTGAGGAATAGAATACACTCCACCTCAGTGAGGGAATGTAATACACTCCAGCACCGGGAGGAATGTAATACACTCCAGCACAGTGAGGAATATAATACACTTCAGCACCGGGAGGAATATAATACACTCCAGCACAGTGAGGAATATAATACACTCCAGCACAATGAGGAATATAATACACTCCAGCACCGGGAGGAATATAATACACTCCAGCACAATGAGGAATATAATACACTCCAGCACCGGGAGGAATATAATACACTCCAGCACAATGAGGAATATAATACACTC